>NW_023405274.1:0-184181 GCF_013141755.1 Anopheles stephensi
GGCCCGGCAACGCGGTCGCTTCTCGCACAATGTCTGAATATCGAACGGTGCAAGGTAATGATTTGTGTGGTGTAAATAAACAAATGATGTGTGTGTATGTGTGTGGGTGGGTGATGTGTAAGTTGTGCTCGTTGCGCAGTGCTGTCTGTCCGGCACTGTGTAGTGCCCAGGTGCCCATATACTGCTACGGGTAAAACCAGTCAAGGAACCCGCTTCTGGGTTGGGGTGGTTGGTGAAGTGTGTGAAGCAATTTATTCGATCCTTCGATACAATCGCAAAAACTGTGTACAATTATCAGACCAAACCATGTGTGTTGTGTTGTTCAAGGGCAAAGCTGGTCCCTGGAAAGCGGAATGGGAATGCGAATGGGAGGAAACCAAAGCTAGCTTTAGATAGAAATAAAACTACATTCTATGTAATTGAAACAGTGGCCGTGCAGTGGCTATTTATTGATTATTTTAAATGCGTAATGGTCTATCGTAATGGTAAAGTAATCCTCCGTAATGGCCACCTCGTCTCGTTCTCGTTGGTCGTTGGCTATTTATGTGCCGAGCGCATGCGTCGTACCGTGGTCCAAAATCTAGCCGGATCTAGCACATTGAGGGGTGCTGCGCTCGTTGGTATACCGGCGCGCTCTTCGCTCCTAGCATTTCGTCATAGTCCAACAGCAAATGTGGAGCCAGCACCAAAAACAGCTGTTCAGCCCACCTGGCAGGCGACAGCTGGCAAAGGCTAACTGCCAACATGGTAGCCCGAGATGCTCGATGCTCATGCGTAAGTAGGTCGTAAAGGAGTCCGCCAACAGTGTCCACTTCCACGATCCCACTTCCAACAAATAAATTTCCGGACGGGTTGTAACGTTTGTCTTGTACACGAGTAAAACGAAAACCCCTGTCACCTATGCGGTCGAGCTCGAACACAGTTCCGGTCCTTTCAGTTCGAGGTTCTGGATGTGTGTCAATTAGGTATGTAGAGGTGGCCTACACGTAATTTTGCGCGCTTCGAATAATTGTAAGTCCAGCTCGTGTGCATCCCATCGGTCGACAGGTAAAAACGCTTCATGTCGTCCGGCATAAAAACGAAAGTCTTGTACTCCCCAACCCTTAAATCTGCCGCTGTGCATGGTCCGTTGTCATCTGATGTCACGTTGCTCACTCGCGGCAGTTCGTTCAGTTGTTCTTCAGTTCACACGTCAGTTGTTCCAGGTGCAACGACGTATCATTACGACGGTTTCGATCTTACGGCTGGCCATTTTCGATGAAATATGGTGCTGAGATGAGACACAGTGGAAAAAGCGTCTGTTGCACACTCAGCTTGCTAAATAATGGTTTCAACGCATGCCTGACTTTACTTATAATTATTCCTATGGATGGTTTCCAATGTGTGCTGAGATGTGTTTTCAATTCACACTGTCATTATCTAATGTCGTCTAGTAGGCAAACAGAGATTTGCCGTGTTCTCATGTTTTCAATTTAGTGTTTCGTGTTCCGTGTGCCGGCCTCGCATTCGCCCGTTACACACAGTGTTTGAAAGTGTATGCTCGACGTTAATTCGACGTCTTTCGGCGTTGAAAACACCACAGGCGGGCGGCCTGCCCCCGGACAGAATTCGGGGGCAGCCTGTTACCTCCGCTCGATCCAGTTACCGAATACACGAAAGAAAGCTCGCGCGAGTGATTTGTGTTTGCTGTGCACATCCTGCCAGGCTTACCAACGCGCGTGTGCTGAGTCTCTCCAGCATCCAGGACTGCCTGAGATGCGTGCAAGTGGCCATCGCGAGAGTGTGGAGAGTGTTTCGTGCGCGTGGATGTCTGCCGGTCTGGCGGGGAGGCAGTGTGCCTTTACTTGTTATTTCACACGCTCTTCTGCTAGACGATACTTCTGGATGCTGAATGCGCGGTACGTCCAGTGCATACGTGGGGTGAGTAGTTTCGCATTCCGCTAACGATGACGGTAATAACATCAACCAAAGTGTTCCGGACACCAACGGATGTGCTTGATTATACTCACGGTGATGTTTTTTTTGCTCCGTCGCAGGAACGCACAGGAACGGAACATCTAGCCGTCGTTTGACGATGTACGAAACAAGGATTTGGGCATGGGTAAGAGCGCACATACCGTTCACTTTCGCAAATTCAGCCAAATACTGCCACACGTTCTTAACTACTGTCCGTTTGTTGCAGCTCCCGATCCCGCCACTCGTCAGGGAAGTGGCCCGGAATCAATATAGGCTGGAACGCTCTCCTGAAGACACCGGGAAAGGCCGTCATCGCTGCAATGAAGGCCACGTTCGGGATGTTGTTGCCGTCACCAGGGGCACGCTGGGGTTGAGCGATTGCGCAATGCTCAAAAGCAGCTCCCCTGCGCTGGAGTGGATTCCGCTCCGTGTCCGTGGATGGATGTCTAACGACCCCATAATCTCGACGAACACTTCCTTGTTGAAACTTGTTCGCTTCTCGCACAAGCCTGGCTATCGGCTGATGAACTGTCGCTGTGGATTACTATTACATGTGAAGTTTACTAACAGATAAAAAGATCCTTATAGGCTAACAATATTAATTGTATTGGTGCAGTGTGTTAGTGAGATCCTACGTGGGAGGCTGTACCTGTTTAGGTCCGCGTCGCGTTTGTCTAACAGAACAGCGTTTGCCTTCGGAGCTTCGATTTATTTGGACATCCTAGGTACATAAAAAGGTGTTGCCTATCCCGGCCCGGTTGCGTTTATTGTACACCTCTGCTAACTCCCTAGCTGAATGTTTATCGGACGCGTGGTGTGACATAATATTTTAGGAAGCCAAGCGCCATAAATTGCTCAAACGCCTTCTGAACGGGATCGTTTAGACTAAAGCTTGAGTTTGCTCGATGAGCTTACAATTGTTAGAATAATAGGAAGACACCAGCGTGTGTCGCTTGCGGCTTACTTTCTACGACTGCGCGATCCCGCCGCGTCAGTCTCGGTTTTATTGATGGTGTCATAGCTGCCCAAGGTCGATACATTACATTTAACAACAATCACAGAAGCAAACAGCTACACACGATGCGTTCGCCATTTTTTACGCTCTCGACTCCCCCCTCCCCCTTTCCCAAAAGAGACATTTTCAGCAACGGTAGAGCATTCGCTAGACTGTGTCGTTCTAATTCCTGTACCGGTCTCGCTCTCGCAATCATTCGATCGGTCGATGAACATTCTCAGGAGAGCATACGCTCTCGCGTACGGCGCCGCAGTGAGAATGTGTCAGTGTATCAACCGTATGTACTTTGGCGCTTTTGTCACTATCTTTCCTTCACCTCACACAAGTGGTCCGATGGCCGACGCTACAGCGGCGCGGTCTTCACATAGCAGGGCCGCCCCGGTTCAAATCCCATCACACTACTCTACTGAAGCTTTTTGAAACTTTCGTTTGTTTTTTTTTTTTTTTTTTTTTTTTATGTGGAGTTTCTGTTTCCAGTCGCTTAAGCATAATGTGTGGCCGACCTTTTACCCGACGTTTAATGCGTGCGCGCCTTTTCGCCTCGAGGACGCGTTTATTTGACCAACGACGACGGTTTCAGACGTTAAGTGTCATCTTTTTAAAACTATGTCGTCGCCTATGAACATGCACATTGTAATATTATTGTACCGGCACCAGTGATAGCACCGACGTACGCGTTGTACAAACAACCAGACCACGCCCATTGCCACTCCCTTTGCCACCGCCGCCGTCGTTTTTAGTCCCCCGTGGGGGTAGTTGCGAAAAAATCACGAATTTCGACACTGCCGCATAGACGCACGCCCATACAAAGCTGGCCGCGTTGATCGGGCCCTTCGCAGGCGGCGAGCAGTACTGGCAGCTGTGCGCGCTGTACAAGCCATCATTCCCACTGGCGCACCATTTCCCAGCATCGCGAATCACCGGCGTCGTTGTTAGTTTCGCCCTCACAGTACGTGCGCCAAACACGCGCGTACCCAGCACTGCACTATAAACGCACCGCATTCATACTGGCCCGGCAACGCGGGTCGCTTCTCGCACAATTGTCCTGAATATCGAACGGTGCAAGGTAATGATTTGTGTGGGTGTAAATAAACAAATGATGTGTGTGTATGTGTGTGTGGGGTGATGTGTAAGTTGTGTTCGTTGCGCAGTGCTGTCTGTCCGGCACTGCGTATTGCCCAGGTGCCCATTACTACTACGAGTAAAACCCAGTCAAGGAACCCGCTTCTGGGTTGGGGGTGGTTGGTAAAGTTTGTGAAGCAATTTTATTCGATCCTTCGATACAATCGCAAAACTGTGTACAATTATCAGACCAAACCATGTGTGTTGTGTTGTTCACGGGCAAAGCTGGTCCCTGGAAAGCGGAATGGGAATGCGAATGGGAGGAAACCAAAGCTAGCTTTAGATAGAAATAAAACTACATTTCTATGTAATTGAAACAGTGGCCGTGCAGAGGGCTATTTATTGATTATTTTAAATGCGTAATGGTCTATCGTAATGGTAAAGTAATCCTCCGTAATGGCCACCTCGTTCTCGTTCTCGTTGGTCGTTGGCTATTTATGTGCCGAGCGCATGCGTCGTACCGTGGTCCAAAATCTAGCCGGAACTAGCACATTGAGCGGGTGCTGCGCTCGTTGGTATACCGGCGCGCTCTTCGCTCCTAGCATTTCGTCATAGTCCAACAGCAAATGTGGAGCCAGCACCAAAAACAGCTGTTCAGCCCACCCTGGCAGGCGACAGCTGGCAAAGGCTAACTGCCAACATGGTAAGCCCGAGATGCTCGATGCTCATGCGTAAGTAGGTCGTAAAGGAGTCCGCCAACAGTGTCCACTTCCACGATCCCACTTCCAACAAATAAATTTCCGGACGGGTTGTAACGTTTGTCTTGTACACGAGTAAAACGAAACCCCTGTCACCTATGCGGTCGAGCTCGAACACAGTTCCCGGTCCTTTCAGTTCGAGGTTCTGGATGTGTGTCAATTTAGGTATGTAGAGGTGGCCTACACGTAATTTTGCGCGCTTCGAATAATTGTAAGTCCAGCTCGTGTGCATCCCATCGGTCGACAGGTAAAAACGCTTCATGTCGTCCGGCATAAAAACGAAATTCTTGTACTCCCAAACCCTTAAATCTGCCGCTGTGCATGGTCCGTTGTCATCTGATGTCACGTTGCTCACTCGCGGCCAGTTCGTTCAGTTTGTTCTTCAGTTCACACGTCAGTTGTTCCAGGTGCAACGACGTATCATTACGACGGTTTCCGATCTTACGGCTGGCCATTTTCGATGAAATATGGTGCTGAGATGAGACACAGTGGAAAAAGCGTCTGTTGCACACTTCAGCTTGCTAAATAATGGTTTCAACGCATGCCTGACTTTTACTTATTAATTATTCCTATGGATGGTTTCCAATGTGTGCTGAGATGTGTTTCAATTCACACTGTCATTATCTAATGTCGTCTAGTAGGCAAACAGAGATTTGCCGTGTTTCTCATGTTTTCAATTTAGTGTTTCGTGTCCGTGTGCCGGCCTCGCATTCGCCCGTTACACACAGTGTTTGAAAGTGTATGCTCGACGTTAATTCGACGTCTTTCGGCGTTGAAAACACCACAGGCGGGCGGCCTGCCCCCCGGACAGAATTCGGGGGCAGCCTGTTACCTCCGCTCGATCCAGTTACCGAATACACGAAAGAAAGCTCGCGCGAGTGATTTGTGTTTGCTGTGCACATCCTGCCAGGCTTACCAACGCGCGTGTGCTGAGTCTCTCCAGCATCCAGGACTGCCTGAGATGCGTGCAAGTGGCCATCGCGAGAGTGTGGAGAGTGTTTCGTGCGCGTGGATGTCTGCCGGTCTGGCGGGGAGGCAGTGTGCCTTTACTTGTTATTTCACACGCTCTTCTGCTAGACGATACTTCTGGATGCTGAATGCGCGGTACGTCCAGTGCATACGTTGGGTGAGTAGTTTCGCATTCCGCTAACGATGACGGTAATAACATCAACCAAGTGTTCCGGACACCAACGGATGTGCTTGATTATACTCACGGTGATGTTTTTTTTTGCTCCGTCGCAGGAACGCACAGGAACGGAACATCTAGCCGTCGTTTGACGATGTACGAAACAAGGATTTGGGCATCGGGTAAGAGCGCACATACCGTTCACTTTCGCAAATTCAGCCAAATACTGCCACACGTTCTTAACTACTGTCCGTTTGTTGCAGCTCCCGATCCCGCCACTCGTCAGGGAAGTGGTCCCCGGAATCAATATAGTGCTGGAACGCTCTCCTCAAGACACCGGGAAAGGCCGTCATCGCTGCAATGAAGGCCACGTTCGGGATGTTGTTGCCGTCACCAGGGGCACGCTGTGGGTTGAGCGATTGCGCAATGCTCAAAAGCAGCTCCCCTGCGCTGGAGTGGATTCCGCTCCGTGTCCGTGGATGGATGTCTAACGACCCCATAATCTCGACGAACACTTCCTTGTTGAAACTTGTTCGCTTCTCGCACAAGCCTGGCTATCGGCTGATGAACTGTCGCTGTGTGGATTACTATTACATGTGAAGTTTACTAACAGATAAAAAGATCCTTATAGGCTAACAATATTAATTGTATTGGTGCAGTGTGTTAGTGAGATCCTACGTGGGAGGCTGTACCTGTTTAGGTCCGCGTCGCGTTTGTCCTAACAGAACAGCGTTTGCCTTCGGAGCTTCGATTTATTTGGACATCCTAGGTACATAAAAAGGTGTTGCCTATCCCGGCCCGGTTGCGTTTATTGTACACCTCTGCTAACTCCCTAGCTGAATGTTTATCGGACGCGTGGGTGTGACATAATATTTTAGGAAGCCAAGCGCCATAAATTGCTCAAACGCCTTCTGAACGGGATCGTTTAGACTAAAGCTTGAGTTTGCTCGATGAGCTTACAATTGTTAGAATTAATAGGAAGACACCAGCGTGTGTCGCTTGCGGCTTACTTTCTACGACTGCGCGATCCCGCCGCGTCAGTCTCGGTTTTATTGATGGTGTCATAGCTGCCCAAGGTCGATACATTACATTTAACAACAATCACAGAAGCAAACAGCTACACACGATGCGTTCGCCATTTTTTACGCTCTCGACTCCCCCCTCCCCCTTTCCCAAAAGAGACATTTTCAGCAACGGTAGAGCATTCGCTAGACTGTGTCGTTCTAATTCCTGTACCGGTCTCGCTCTCGCAATCATTCGATCGGTCGATGAACATTCTCAGGAGAGCATACGCTCTCGCGTACGGCGCCGCAGTGAGAATGTGTCAGTGTATCAACCGTATGTACTTTGGCGCTTTTGTCACTATCTTTCCTTCACCTCACACAAGTGGTCCGATGGCCGACGCTACAGCGGCGCCGGTCTTCACATAGCAGGGCCGCCCCGGGTTTCAAATCCCATCACACTACTCTACTGAAGCTTTTTGAAACTTTCGTTTTGTTTTTTTTTTCTTTTTTTTTTTTTATGTGGAGTTTCTGTTTTCCAGTCGCTTAAGCATAATGTGTGGCCGACCTTTTACCCGACGTTTAATGCGTGCGCGCCTTTTCGCCTCGAGGACGCGTTTATTTTGACCAACGACGACGGTTTCAGACGTTAAGTGTCATCGTTTTAAACTATGTCGTCGCCTATGAACATGCACATTGTAATATTATTGTACCGGCACCAGTGATAGCACCGACGTACGCGTTGTACAAACAACCAGACCACGCCCATTGCCACTCCCTTTGCCACCGCCGCCGTCGTTTTTAGTCCCCCGTGGGGGTAGTTGCGAAAAAATCACGAATTTTCGACACTGCCGCATAGACGCACGCCCATACAAAGCTGGCCGCGTTGATCGGGCCCTTCGCAGGCGGCGAGCAGTACTGGCAGCTGTGCGCGCTGTACAAGCCATCATTCCCACTGGCGCACCATTTCCCAGCATCGCGAATCACCGGCGTCGTTGTTAGTTTCGCCTCACAGTAGTGCGCCAAACACGCGCGTACCCAGCACTGCACTATAAACGCACCGCATTCATACTGGCCCGGCAACGCGGTCGCTTCTCGCACAATGTCTGAATATCGAACGGTGCAAGGTAATGATTTGTGTGGGTGTAAATAAACAAATGATGTGTGTGTATGTGTGTGTGTGGGTGATGTGTAAGTTGTGTTCGTTGCGCAGTGCTGTCTGTCCGGCACTGCGTATTGCCCAGGTGCCCATATACTACTACGAGTAAAACCCAGTCAAGGAACCCGCTTCTGGGTTGGGGGTGGTTGGTAAAGTTTGTGAAGCAATTTTATTCGATCCTTCGATACAATCGCAAAACTGTGTACAATTATCAGACCAAACCATGTGTGTTGTGTTGTTCACGGGCAAAGCTGGTCCCTGGAAAGCGGAATGGGAATGCGAATGGGAGGAAACCAAAGCTAGCTTTAGATAGAAATAAAACTACATTTCTATGTAATTGAAACAGTGGCCGTGCAGAGGCTATTTATTGATTATTTTAAATGCGTAATGGTCTATCGTAATGGTAAAGTAATCCTCCGTAATGGCCACCTCGTTCTCGTTCTCGTTGGTCGTTGGCTATTTATGTGCCGAGCGCATGCGTCGTACCGTGGTCCAAAATCTAGCCGGAACTAGCACATTGAGCGGGTGCTGCGCTCGTTGGTATACCGGCGCGCTCTTCGCTCCTAGCATTTCGTCATAGTCCAACAGCAAATGTGGAGCCAGCACCAAAAACAGCTGTTCAGCCCACCCTGGCAGGCGACAGCTGGCAAAGGCTAACTGCCAACATGGTAGCCCGAGATGCTCGATGCTCATGCGTAAGTAGGTCGTAAAGGAGTCCGCCAACAGTGTCCACTTCCACGATCCCACTTCCAACAAATAAATTTCCGGACGGGTTGTAACGTTTGTCTTGTACACGAGTAAAACGAAACCCCTGTCACCTATGCGGTCGAGCTCGAACACAGTTCCCGGTCCTTTCAGTTCGAGGTTCTGGATGTGTGTCAATTTAGGTATGTAGAGGTGGCCTACACGTAATTTTGCGCGCTTCGAATAATTGTAAGTCCAGCTCGTGTGCATCCCATCGGTCGACAGGTAAAAACGCTTCATGTCGTCCGGCATAAAAACGAAATTCTTGTACTCCCAAACCCTTAAATCTGCCGCTGTGCATGGTCCGTTGTCATCTGATGTCACGTTGCTCACTCGCGGCAGTTCGTTCAGTTTGTTCTTCAGTTCACACGTCAGTTGTTCCAGGTGCAACGACGTATCATTACGACGGTTTCCGATCTTACGGCTGGCCATTTTCGATGAAATATGGTGCTGAGATGAGACACAGTGGAAAAAGCGTCTGTTGCACACTTCAGCTTGCTAAATAATGGTTTCAACGCATGCCTGACTTTTACTTATTAATTATTCCTATGGATGGTTTCCAATGTGTGCTGAGATGTGTTTTCAATTCACACTGTCATTATCTAATGTCGTCTAGTAGGCAAACAGAGATTTGCCGTGTTTCTCATGTTTTCAATTTAGTGTTTCGTGTTCCGTGTGCCGGCCTCGCATTCGCCCGTTACACACAGTGTTTGAAAGTGTATGCTCGACGTTAATTCGACGTCTTTCGGCGTTGAAAACACCACAGGCGGGCGGCCTGCCCCCGGACAGAATTCGGGGGCAGCCTGTTACCTCCGCTCGATCCAGTTACCGAATACACGAAAGAAAGCTCGCGCGAGTGATTTGTGTTTGCTGTGCACATCCTGCCAGGCTTACCAACGCGCGTGTGCTGAGTCTCTCCAGCATCCAGGACTGCCTGAGATGCGTGCAAGTGGCCATCGCGAGAGTGTGGAGAGTGTTTCGTGCGCGTGGATGTCTGCCGGTCTGGCGGGGAGGCAGTGTGCCTTTACTTGTTATTTCACACGCTCTTCTGCTAGACGATACTTCTGGATGCTGAATGCGCGGTACGTCCAGTGCATACGTTGGGTGAGTAGTTTCGCATTCCGCTAACGATGACGGTAATAACATCAACCAAAGTGTTCCGGACACCAACGGATGTGCTTGATTATACTCACGGTGATGTTTTTTTTTGCTCCGTCGCAGGAACGCACAGGAACGGAACATCTAGCCGTCGTTTGACGATGTACGAAACAAGGATTTGGGCATCGGGTAAGAGCGCACATACCGTTCACTTTCGCAAATTCAGCCAAATACTGCCACACGTTCTTAACTACTGTCCGTTTGTTGCAGCTCCCGATCCCGCCACTCGTCAGGGAAGTGGTCCCCGGAATCAATATAGTGCTGGAACGCTCTCCTCAAGACACCGGGAAAGGCCGTCATCGCTGCAATGAAGGCCACGTTCGGGATGTTGTTGCCGTCACCAGGGGCACGCTGTGGGTTGAGCGATTGCGCAATGCTCAAAAGCAGCTCCCCTGCGCTGGAGTGGATTCCGCTCCGTGTCCGTGGATGGATGTCTAACGACCCCATAATCTCGACGAACACTTCCTTGTTGAAACTTGTTCGCTTCTCGCACAAGCCTGGCTATCGGCTGATGAACTGTCGCTGTGTGGATTACTATTACATGTGAAGTTTACTAACAGATAAAAAGATCCTTATAGGCTAACAATATTAATTGTATTGGTGCAGTGTGTTAGTGAGATCCTACGTGGGAGGCTGTACCTGTTTAGGTCCGCGTCGCGTTTGTCCTAACAGAACAGCGTTTGCCTTCGGAGCTTCGATTTATTTGGACATCCTAGGTACATAAAAAGGTGTTGCCTATCCCGGCCCGGTTGCGTTTATTGTACACCTCTGCTAACTCCCTAGCTGAATGTTTATCGGACGCGTGGGTGTGACATAATATTTTAGGAAGCCAAGCGCCATAAATTGCTCAAACGCCTTCTGAACGGGATCGTTTAGACTAAAGCTTGAGTTTGCTCGATGAGCTTACAATTGTTAGAATTAATAGGAAGACACCAGCGTGTGTCGCTTGCGGCTTACTTTCTACGACTGCGCGATCCCGCCGCGTCAGTCTCGGTTTTATTGATGGTGTCATAGCTGCCCAAGGTCGATACATTACATTTAACAACAATCACAGAAGCAAACAGCTACACACGATGCGTTCGCCATTTTTTACGCTCTCGACTCCCCCCTCCCCCTTTCCCAAAAGAGACATTTTCAGCAACGGTAGAGCATTCGCTAGACTGTGTCGTTCTAATTCCTGTACCGGTCTCGCTCTCGCAATCATTCGATCGGTCGATGAACATTCTCAGGAGAGCATACGCTCTCGCGTACGGCGCCGCAGTGAGAATGTGTCAGTGTATCAACCGTATGTACTTTGGCGCTTTTGTCACTATCTTTCCTTCACCTCACACAAGTGGTCCGATGGCCGACGCTACAGCGGCGCCGGTCTTCACATAGCAGGGCCGCCCCGGGTTTCAAATCCCATCACACTACTCTACTGAAGCTTTTTGAAACTTTCGTTTTGTTTTTTTTTTTCTTTTTTTTTTTTTTATGTGGAGTTTCTGTTTTCCAGTCGCTTAAGCATAATGTGTGGCCGACCTTTTACCCGACGTTTAATGCGTGCGCGCCTTTTCGCCTCGAGGACGCGTTTATTTTGACCAACGACGACGGTTTCAGACGTTAAGTGTCATCGTTTTAAACTATGTCGTCGCCTATGAACATGCACATTGTAATATTATTGTACCGGCACCAGTGATAGCACCGACGTACGCGTTGTACAAACAACCAGACCACGCCCATTGCCACTCCCTTTGCCACCGCCGCCGTCGTTTTTAGTCCCCCGTGGGGGTAGTTGCGAAAAAATCACGAATTTTCGACACTGCCGCATAGACGCACGCCCATACAAAGCTGGCCGCGTTGATCGGGCCCTTCGCAGGCGGCGAGCAGTACTGGCAGCTGTGCGCGCTGTACAAGCCATCATTCCCACTGGCGCACCATTTCCCAGCATCGCGAATCACCGGCGTCGTTGTTAGTTTCGCCTCACAGTAGTGCGCCAAACACGCGCGTACCCAGCACTGCACTATAAACGCACCGCATTCATACTGGCCCGGCAACGCGGTCGCTTCTCGCACAATGTCTGAATATCGAACGGTGCAAGGTAATGATTTGTGTGGGTGTAAATAAACAAATGATGTGTGTGTATGTGTGTGTGTGGGTGATGTGTAAGTTGTGTTCGTTGCGCAGTGCTGTCTGTCCGGCACTGCGTATTGCCCAGGTGCCCATATACTACTACGAGTAAAACCCAGTCAAGGAACCCGCTTCTGGGTTGGGGGTGGTTGGTAAAGTTTGTGAAGCAATTTTATTCGATCCTTCGATACAATCGCAAAACTGTGTACAATTATCAGACCAAACCATGTGTGTTGTGTTGTTCACGGGCAAAGCTGGTCCCTGGAAAGCGGAATGGGAATGCGAATGGGAGGAAACCAAAGCTAGCTTTAGATAGAAATAAAACTACATTTCTATGTAATTGAAACAGTGGCCGTGCAGAGGCTATTTATTGATTATTTTAAATGCGTAATGGTCTATCGTAATGGTAAAGTAATCCTCCGTAATGGCCACCTCGTTCTCGTTCTCGTTGGTCGTTGGCTATTTATGTGCCGAGCGCATGCGTCGTACCGTGGTCCAAAATCTAGCCGGAACTAGCACATTGAGCGGGTGCTGCGCTCGTTGGTATACCGGCGCGCTCTTCGCTCCTAGCATTTCGTCATAGTCCAACAGCAAATGTGGAGCCAGCACCAAAAACAGCTGTTCAGCCCACCCTGGCAGGCGACAGCTGGCAAAGGCTAACTGCCAACATGGTAGCCCGAGATGCTCGATGCTCATGCGTAAGTAGGTCGTAAAGGAGTCCGCCAACAGTGTCCACTTCCACGATCCCACTTCCAACAAATAAATTTCCGGACGGGTTGTAACGTTTGTCTTGTACACGAGTAAAACGAAACCCCTGTCACCTATGCGGTCGAGCTCGAACACAGTTCCCGGTCCTTTCAGTTCGAGGTTCTGGATGTGTGTCAATTTAGGTATGTAGAGGTGGCCTACACGTAATTTTGCGCGCTTCGAATAATTGTAAGTCCAGCTCGTGTGCATCCCATCGGTCGACAGGTAAAAACGCTTCATGTCGTCCGGCATAAAAACGAAATTCTTGTACTCCCAAACCCTTAAATCTGCCGCTGTGCATGGTCCGTTGTCATCTGATGTCACGTTGCTCACTCGCGGCAGTTCGTTCAGTTTGTTCTTCAGTTCACACGTCAGTTGTTCCAGGTGCAACGACGTATCATTACGACGGTTTCCGATCTTACGGCTGGCCATTTTCGATGAAATATGGTGCTGAGATGAGACACAGTGGAAAAAGCGTCTGTTGCACACTTCAGCTTGCTAAATAATGGTTTCAACGCATGCCTGACTTTTACTTATTAATTATTCCTATGGATGGTTTCCAATGTGTGCTGAGATGTGTTTTCAATTCACACTGTCATTATCTAATGTCGTCTAGTAGGCAAACAGAGATTTGCCGTGTTTCTCATGTTTTCAATTTAGTGTTTCGTGTTCCGTGTGCCGGCCTCGCATTCGCCCGTTACACACAGTGTTTGAAAGTGTATGCTCGACGTTAATTCGACGTCTTTCGGCGTTGAAAACACCACAGGCGGGCGGCCTGCCCCCCGGACAGAATTCGGGGGCAGCCTGTTACCTCCGCTCGATCCAGTTACCGAATACACGAAAGAAAGCTCGCGCGAGTGATTTGTGTTTGCTGTGCACATCCTGCCAGGCTTACCAACGCGCGTGTGCTGAGTCTCTCCAGCATCCAGGACTGCCTGAGATGCGTGCAAGTGGCCATCGCGAGAGTGTGGAGAGTGTTTCGTGCGCGTGGATGTCTGCCGGTCTGGCGGGGAGGCAGTGTGCCTTTACTTGTTATTTCACACGCTCTTCTGCTAGACGATACTTCTGGATGCTGAATGCGCGGTACGTCCAGTGCATACGTTGGGTGAGTAGTTTCGCATTCCGCTAACGATGACGGTAATAACATCAACCAAAGTGTTCCGGACACCAACGGATGTGCTTGATTATACTCACGGTGATGTTTTTTTTTGCTCCGTCGCAGGAACGCACAGGAACGGAACATCTAGCCGTCGTTTGACGATGTACGAAACAAGGATTTGGGCATCGGGTAAGAGCGCACATACCGTTCACTTTCGCAAATTCAGCCAAATACTGCCACACGTTCTTAACTACTGTCCGTTTGTTGCAGCTCCCGATCCCGCCACTCGTCAGGGAAGTGGTCCCCGGAATCAATATAGTGCTGGAACGCTCTCCTCAAGACACCGGGAAAGGCCGTCATCGCTGCAATGAAGGCCACGTTCGGGATGTTGTTGCCGTCACCAGGGGCACGCTGTGGGTTGAGCGATTGCGCAATGCTCAAAAGCAGCTCCCCTGCGCTGGAGTGGATTCCGCTCCGTGTCCGTGGATGGATGTCTAACGACCCCATAATCTCGACGAACACTTCCTTGTTGAAACTTGTTCGCTTCTCGCACAAGCCTGGCTATCGGCTGATGAACTGTCGCTGTGTGGATTACTATTACATGTGAAGTTTACTAACAGATAAAAAGATCCTTATAGGCTAACAATATTAATTGTATTGGTGCAGTGTGTTAGTGAGATCCTACGTGGGAGGCTGTACCTGTTTAGGTCCGCGTCGCGTTTGTCCTAACAGAACAGCGTTTGCCTTCGGAGCTTCGATTTATTTGGACATCCTAGGTACATAAAAAGGTGTTGCCTATCCCGGCCCGGTTGCGTTTATTGTACACCTCTGCTAACTCCCTAGCTGAATGTTTATCGGACGCGTGGGTGTGACATAATATTTTAGGAAGCCAAGCGCCATAAATTGCTCAAACGCCTTCTGAACGGGATCGTTTAGACTAAAGCTTGAGTTTGCTCGATGAGCTTACAATTGTTAGAATTAATAGGAAGACACCAGCGTGTGTCGCTTGCGGCTTACTTTCTACGACTGCGCGATCCCGCCGCGTCAGTCTCGGTTTTATTGATGGTGTCATAGCTGCCCAAGGTCGATACATTACATTTAACAACAATCACAGAAGCAAACAGCTACACACGATGCGTTCGCCATTTTTTACGCTCTCGACTCCCCCCTCCCCCTTTCCCAAAAGAGACATTTTCAGCAACGGTAGAGCATTCGCTAGACTGTGTCGTTCTAATTCCTGTACCGGTCTCGCTCTCGCAATCATTCGATCGGTCGATGAACATTCTCAGGAGAGCATACGCTCTCGCGTACGGCGCCGCAGTGAGAATGTGTCAGTGTATCAACCGTATGTACTTTGGCGCTTTTGTCACTATCTTTCCTTCACCTCACACAAGTGGTCCGATGGCCGACGCTACAGCGGCGCCGGTCTTCACATAGCAGGGCCGCCCCGGGTTTCAAATCCCATCACACTACTCTACTGAAGCTTTTTGAAACTTTCGTTTTGTTTTTTTTTTCTTTTTTTTTTTTTATGTGGAGTTTCTGTTTTCCAGTCGCTTAAGCATAATGTGTGGCCGACCTTTTACCCGACGTTTAATGCGTGCGCGCCTTTTCGCCTCGAGGACGCGTTTATTTTGACCAACGACGACGGTTTCAGACGTTAAGTGTCATCGTTTTAAACTATGTCGTCGCCTATGAACATGCACATTGTAATATTATTGTACCGGCACCAGTGATAGCACCGACGTACGCGTTGTACAAACAACCAGACCACGCCCATTGCCACTCCCTTTGCCACCGCCGCCGTCGTTTTTAGTCCCCCGTGGGGGTAGTTGCGAAAAAATCACGAATTTTCGACACTGCCGCATAGACGCACGCCCATACAAAGCTGGCCGCGTTGATCGGGCCCTTCGCAGGCGGCGAGCAGTACTGGCAGCTGTGCGCGCTGTACAAGCCATCATTCCCACTGGCGCACCATTTCCCAGCATCGCGAATCACCGGCGTCGTTGTTAGTTTCGCCTCACAGTAGTGCGCCAAACACGCGCGTACCCAGCACTGCACTATAAACGCACCGCATTCATACTGGCCCGGCAACGCGGTCGCTTCTCGCACAATGTCTGAATATCGAACGGTGCAAGGTAATGATTTGTGTGGGTGTAAATAAACAAATGATGTGTGTGTATGTGTGTGTGTGGGTGATGTGTAAGTTGTGTTCGTTGCGCAGTGCTGTCTGTCCGGCACTGCGTATTGCCCAGGTGCCCATATACTACTACGAGTAAAACCCAGTCAAGGAACCCGCTTCTGGGTTGGGGGTGGTTGGTAAAGTTTGTGAAGCAATTTTATTCGATCCTTCGATACAATCGCAAAACTGTGTACAATTATCAGACCAAACCATGTGTGTTGTGTTGTTCACGGGCAAAGCTGGTCCCTGGAAAGCGGAATGGGAATGCGAATGGGAGGAAACCAAAGCTAGCTTTAGATAGAAATAAAACTACATTTCTATGTAATTGAAACAGTGGCCGTGCAGAGGCTATTTATTGATTATTTTAAATGCGTAATGGTCTATCGTAATGGTAAAGTAATCCTCCGTAATGGCCACCTCGTTCTCGTTCTCGTTGGTCGTTGGCTATTTATGTGCCGAGCGCATGCGTCGTACCGTGGTCCAAAATCTAGCCGGAACTAGCACATTGAGCGGGTGCTGCGCTCGTTGGTATACCGGCGCGCTCTTCGCTCCTAGCATTTCGTCATAGTCCAACAGCAAATGTGGAGCCAGCACCAAAAACAGCTGTTCAGCCCACCCTGGCAGGCGACAGCTGGCAAAGGCTAACTGCCAACATGGTAGCCCGAGATGCTCGATGCTCATGCGTAAGTAGGTCGTAAAGGAGTCCGCCAACAGTGTCCACTTCCACGATCCCACTTCCAACAAATAAATTTCCGGACGGGTTGTAACGTTTGTCTTGTACACGAGTAAAACGAAACCCCTGTCACCTATGCGGTCGAGCTCGAACACAGTTCCCGGTCCTTTCAGTTCGAGGTTCTGGATGTGTGTCAATTTAGGTATGTAGAGGTGGCCTACACGTAATTTTGCGCGCTTCGAATAATTGTAAGTCCAGCTCGTGTGCATCCCATCGGTCGACAGGTAAAAACGCTTCATGTCGTCCGGCATAAAAACGAAATTCTTGTACTCCCAAACCCTTAAATCTGCCGCTGTGCATGGTCCGTTGTCATCTGATGTCACGTTGCTCACTCGCGGCAGTTCGTTCAGTTTGTTCTTCAGTTCACACGTCAGTTGTTCCAGGTGCAACGACGTATCATTACGACGGTTTCCGATCTTACGGCTGGCCATTTTCGATGAAATATGGTGCTGAGATGAGACACAGTGGAAAAAGCGTCTGTTGCACACTTCAGCTTGCTAAATAATGGTTTCAACGCATGCCTGACTTTTACTTATTAATTATTCCTATGGATGGTTTCCAATGTGTGCTGAGATGTGTTTTCAATTCACACTGTCATTATCTAATGTCGTCTAGTAGGCAAACAGAGATTTGCCGTGTTTCTCATGTTTTCAATTTAGTGTTTCGTGTTCCGTGTGCCGGCCTCGCATTCGCCCGTTACACACAGTGTTTGAAAGTGTATGCTCGACGTTAATTCGACGTCTTTCGGCGTTGAAAACACCACAGGCGGGCGGCCTGCCCCCCGGACAGAATTCGGGGGCAGCCTGTTACCTCCGCTCGATCCAGTTACCGAATACACGAAAGAAAGCTCGCGCGAGTGATTTGTGTTTGCTGTGCACATCCTGCCAGGCTTACCAACGCGCGTGTGCTGAGTCTCTCCAGCATCCAGGACTGCCTGAGATGCGTGCAAGTGGCCATCGCGAGAGTGTGGAGAGTGTTTCGTGCGCGTGGATGTCTGCCGGTCTGGCGGGGAGGCAGTGTGCCTTTACTTGTTATTTCACACGCTCTTCTGCTAGACGATACTTCTGGATGCTGAATGCGCGGTACGTCCAGTGCATACGTTGGGTGAGTAGTTTCGCATTCCGCTAACGATGACGGTAATAACATCAACCAAAGTGTTCCGGACACCAACGGATGTGCTTGATTATACTCACGGTGATGTTTTTTTTTGCTCCGTCGCAGGAACGCACAGGAACGGAACATCTAGCCGTCGTTTGACGATGTACGAAACAAGGATTTGGGCATCGGGTAAGAGCGCACATACCGTTCACTTTCGCAAATTCAGCCAAATACTGCCACACGTTCTTAACTACTGTCCGTTTGTTGCAGCTCCCGATCCCGCCACTCGTCAGGGAAGTGGTCCCCGGAATCAATATAGTGCTGGAACGCTCTCCTCAAGACACCGGGAAAGGCCGTCATCGCTGCAATGAAGGCCACGTTCGGGATGTTGTTGCCGTCACCAGGGGCACGCTGTGGGTTGAGCGATTGCGCAATGCTCAAAAGCAGCTCCCCTGCGCTGGAGTGGATTCCGCTCCGTGTCCGTGGATGGATGTCTAACGACCCCATAATCTCGACGAACACTTCCTTGTTGAAACTTGTTCGCTTCTCGCACAAGCCTGGCTATCGGCTGATGAACTGTCGCTGTGTGGATTACTATTACATGTGAAGTTTACTAACAGATAAAAAGATCCTTATAGGCTAACAATATTAATTGTATTGGTGCAGTGTGTTAGTGAGATCCTACGTGGGAGGCTGTACCTGTTTAGGTCCGCGTCGCGTTTGTCCTAACAGAACAGCGTTTGCCTTCGGAGCTTCGATTTATTTGGACATCCTAGGTACATAAAAAGGTGTTGCCTATCCCGGCCCGGTTGCGTTTATTGTACACCTCTGCTAACTCCCTAGCTGAATGTTTATCGGACGCGTGGGTGTGACATAATATTTTAGGAAGCCAAGCGCCATAAATTGCTCAAACGCCTTCTGAACGGGATCGTTTAGACTAAAGCTTGAGTTTGCTCGATGAGCTTACAATTGTTAGAATTAATAGGAAGACACCAGCGTGTGTCGCTTGCGGCTTACTTTCTACGACTGCGCGATCCCGCCGCGTCAGTCTCGGTTTTATTGATGGTGTCATAGCTGCCCAAGGTCGATACATTACATTTAACAACAATCACAGAAGCAAACAGCTACACACGATGCGTTCGCCATTTTTTACGCTCTCGACTCCCCCCTCCCCCTTTCCCAAAAGAGACATTTTCAGCAACGGTAGAGCATTCGCTAGACTGTGTCGTTCTAATTCCTGTACCGGTCTCGCTCTCGCAATCATTCGATCGGTCGATGAACATTCTCAGGAGAGCATACGCTCTCGCGTACGGCGCCGCAGTGAGAATGTGTCAGTGTATCAACCGTATGTACTTTGGCGCTTTTGTCACTATCTTTCCTTCACCTCACACAAGTGGTCCGATGGCCGACGCTACAGCGGCGCCGGTCTTCACATAGCAGGGCCGCCCCGGGTTTCAAATCCCATCACACTACTCTACTGAAGCTTTTTGAAACTTTCGTTTTGTTTTTTTTTTCTTTTTTTTTTTTTATGTGGAGTTTCTGTTTTCCAGTCGCTTAAGCATAATGTGTGGCCGACCTTTTACCCGACGTTTAATGCGTGCGCGCCTTTTCGCCTCGAGGACGCGTTTATTTTGACCAACGACGACGGTTTCAGACGTTAAGTGTCATCGTTTTAAACTATGTCGTCGCCTATGAACATGCACATTGTAATATTATTGTACCGGCACCAGTGATAGCACCGACGTACGCGTTGTACAAACAACCAGACCACGCCCATTGCCACTCCCTTTGCCACCGCCGCCGTCGTTTTTAGTCCCCCGTGGGGGTAGTTGCGAAAAAATCACGAATTTTCGACACTGCCGCATAGACGCACGCCCATACAAAGCTGGCCGCGTTGATCGGGCCCTTCGCAGGCGGCGAGCAGTACTGGCAGCTGTGCGCGCTGTACAAGCCATCATTCCCACTGGCGCACCATTTCCCAGCATCGCGAATCACCGGCGTCGTTGTTAGTTTCGCCTCACAGTAGTGCGCCAAACACGCGCGTACCCAGCACTGCACTATAAACGCACCGCATTCATACTGGCCCGGCAACGCGGTCGCTTCTCGCACAATGTCTGAATATCGAACGGTGCAAGGTAATGATTTGTGTGGGTGTAAATAAACAAATGATGTGTGTGTATGTGTGTGTGTGGGTGATGTGTAAGTTGTGTTCGTTGCGCAGTGCTGTCTGTCCGGCACTGCGTATTGCCCAGGTGCCCATATACTACTACGAGTAAAACCCAGTCAAGGAACCCGCTTCTGGGTTGGGGGTGGTTGGTAAAGTTTGTGAAGCAATTTTATTCGATCCTTCGATACAATCGCAAAACTGTGTACAATTATCAGACCAAACCATGTGTGTTGTGTTGTTCACGGGCAAAGCTGGTCCCTGGAAAGCGGAATGGGAATGCGAATGGGAGGAAACCAAAGCTAGCTTTAGATAGAAATAAAACTACATTTCTATGTAATTGAAACAGTGGCCGTGCAGAGGCTATTTATTGATTATTTTAAATGCGTAATGGTCTATCGTAATGGTAAAGTAATCCTCCGTAATGGCCACCTCGTTCTCGTTCTCGTTGGTCGTTGGCTATTTATGTGCCGAGCGCATGCGTCGTACCGTGGTCCAAAATCTAGCCGGAACTAGCACATTGAGCGGGTGCTGCGCTCGTTGGTATACCGGCGCGCTCTTCGCTCCTAGCATTTCGTCATAGTCCAACAGCAAATGTGGAGCCAGCACCAAAAACAGCTGTTCAGCCCACCCTGGCAGGCGACAGCTGGCAAAGGCTAACTGCCAACATGGTAGCCCGAGATGCTCGATGCTCATGCGTAAGTAGGTCGTAAAGGAGTCCGCCAACAGTGTCCACTTCCACGATCCCACTTCCAACAAATAAATTTCCGGACGGGTTGTAACGTTTGTCTTGTACACGAGTAAAACGAAACCCCTGTCACCTATGCGGTCGAGCTCGAACACAGTTCCCGGTCCTTTCAGTTCGAGGTTCTGGATGTGTGTCAATTTAGGTATGTAGAGGTGGCCTACACGTAATTTTGCGCGCTTCGAATAATTGTAAGTCCAGCTCGTGTGCATCCCATCGGTCGACAGGTAAAAACGCTTCATGTCGTCCGGCATAAAAACGAAATTCTTGTACTCCCAAACCCTTAAATCTGCCGCTGTGCATGGTCCGTTGTCATCTGATGTCACGTTGCTCACTCGCGGCAGTTCGTTCAGTTTGTTCTTCAGTTCACACGTCAGTTGTTCCAGGTGCAACGACGTATCATTACGACGGTTTCCGATCTTACGGCTGGCCATTTTCGATGAAATATGGTGCTGAGATGAGACACAGTGGAAAAAGCGTCTGTTGCACACTTCAGCTTGCTAAATAATGGTTTCAACGCATGCCTGACTTTTACTTATTAATTATTCCTATGGATGGTTTCCAATGTGTGCTGAGATGTGTTTTCAATTCACACTGTCATTATCTAATGTCGTCTAGTAGGCAAACAGAGATTTGCCGTGTTTCTCATGTTTTCAATTTAGTGTTTCGTGTTCCGTGTGCCGGCCTCGCATTCGCCCGTTACACACAGTGTTTGAAAGTGTATGCTCGACGTTAATTCGACGTCTTTCGGCGTTGAAAACACCACAGGCGGGCGGCCTGCCCCCCGGACAGAATTCGGGGGCAGCCTGTTACCTCCGCTCGATCCAGTTACCGAATACACGAAAGAAAGCTCGCGCGAGTGATTTGTGTTTGCTGTGCACATCCTGCCAGGCTTACCAACGCGCGTGTGCTGAGTCTCTCCAGCATCCAGGACTGCCTGAGATGCGTGCAAGTGGCCATCGCGAGAGTGTGGAGAGTGTTTCGTGCGCGTGGATGTCTGCCGGTCTGGCGGGGAGGCAGTGTGCCTTTACTTGTTATTTCACACGCTCTTCTGCTAGACGATACTTCTGGATGCTGAATGCGCGGTACGTCCAGTGCATACGTTGGGTGAGTAGTTTCGCATTCCGCTAACGATGACGGTAATAACATCAACCAAAGTGTTCCGGACACCAACGGATGTGCTTGATTATACTCACGGTGATGTTTTTTTTTGCTCCGTCGCAGGAACGCACAGGAACGGAACATCTAGCCGTCGTTTGACGATGTACGAAACAAGGATTTGGGCATCGGGTAAGAGCGCACATACCGTTCACTTTCGCAAATTCAGCCAAATACTGCCACACGTTCTTAACTACTGTCCGTTTGTTGCAGCTCCCGATCCCGCCACTCGTCAGGGAAGTGGTCCCCGGAATCAATATAGTGCTGGAACGCTCTCCTCAAGACACCGGGAAAGGCCGTCATCGCTGCAATGAAGGCCACGTTCGGGATGTTGTTGCCGTCACCAGGGGCACGCTGTGGGTTGAGCGATTGCGCAATGCTCAAAAGCAGCTCCCCTGCGCTGGAGTGGATTCCGCTCCGTGTCCGTGGATGGATGTCTAACGACCCCATAATCTCGACGAACACTTCCTTGTTGAAACTTGTTCGCTTCTCGCACAAGCCTGGCTATCGGCTGATGAACTGTCGCTGTGTGGATTACTATTACATGTGAAGTTTACTAACAGATAAAAAGATCCTTATAGGCTAACAATATTAATTGTATTGGTGCAGTGTGTTAGTGAGATCCTACGTGGGAGGCTGTACCTGTTTAGGTCCGCGTCGCGTTTGTCCTAACAGAACAGCGTTTGCCTTCGGAGCTTCGATTTATTTGGACATCCTAGGTACATAAAAAGGTGTTGCCTATCCCGGCCCGGTTGCGTTTATTGTACACCTCTGCTAACTCCCTAGCTGAATGTTTATCGGACGCGTGGGTGTGACATAATATTTTAGGAAGCCAAGCGCCATAAATTGCTCAAACGCCTTCTGAACGGGATCGTTTAGACTAAAGCTTGAGTTTGCTCGATGAGCTTACAATTGTTAGAATTAATAGGAAGACACCAGCGTGTGTCGCTTGCGGCTTACTTTCTACGACTGCGCGATCCCGCCGCGTCAGTCTCGGTTTTATTGATGGTGTCATAGCTGCCCAAGGTCGATACATTACATTTAACAACAATCACAGAAGCAAACAGCTACACACGATGCGTTCGCCATTTTTTACGCTCTCGACTCCCCCCTCCCCCTTTCCCAAAAGAGACATTTTCAGCAACGGTAGAGCATTCGCTAGACTGTGTCGTTCTAATTCCTGTACCGGTCTCGCTCTCGCAATCATTCGATCGGTCGATGAACATTCTCAGGAGAGCATACGCTCTCGCGTACGGCGCCGCAGTGAGAATGTGTCAGTGTATCAACCGTATGTACTTTGGCGCTTTTGTCACTATCTTTCCTTCACCTCACACAAGTGGTCCGATGGCCGACGCTACAGCGGCGCCGGTCTTCACATAGCAGGGCCGCCCCGGGTTTCAAATCCCATCACACTACTCTACTGAAGCTTTTTGAAACTTTCGTTTTGTTTTTTTTTTCTTTTTTTTTTTTTTATGTGGAGTTTCTGTTTTCCAGTCGCTTAAGCATAATGTGTGGCCGACCTTTTACCCGACGTTTAATGCGTGCGCGCCTTTTCGCCTCGAGGACGCGTTTATTTTGACCAACGACGACGGTTTCAGACGTTAAGTGTCATCGTTTTAAACTATGTCGTCGCCTATGAACATGCACATTGTAATATTATTGTACCGGCACCAGTGATAGCACCGACGTACGCGTTGTACAAACAACCAGACCACGCCCATTGCCACTCCCTTTGCCACCGCCGCCGTCGTTTTTAGTCCCCCGTGGGGGTAGTTGCGAAAAAATCACGAATTTTCGACACTGCCGCATAGACGCACGCCCATACAAAGCTGGCCGCGTTGATCGGGCCCTTCGCAGGCGGCGAGCAGTACTGGCAGCTGTGCGCGCTGTACAAGCCATCATTCCCACTGGCGCACCATTTCCCAGCATCGCGAATCACCGGCGTCGTTGTTAGTTTCGCCTCACAGTAGTGCGCCAAACACGCGCGTACCCAGCACTGCACTATAAACGCACCGCATTCATACTGGCCCGGCAACGCGGTCGCTTCTCGCACAATGTCTGAATATCGAACGGTGCAAGGTAATGATTTGTGTGGGTGTAAATAAACAAATGATGTGTGTGTATGTGTGTGTGTGGGTGATGTGTAAGTTGTGTTCGTTGCGCAGTGCTGTCTGTCCGGCACTGCGTATTGCCCAGGTGCCCATATACTACTACGAGTAAAACCCAGTCAAGGAACCCGCTTCTGGGTTGGGGGTGGTTGGTAAAGTTTGTGAAGCAATTTTATTCGATCCTTCGATACAATCGCAAAACTGTGTACAATTATCAGACCAAACCATGTGTGTTGTGTTGTTCACGGGCAAAGCTGGTCCCTGGAAAGCGGAATGGGAATGCGAATGGGAGGAAACCAAAGCTAGCTTTAGATAGAAATAAAACTACATTTCTATGTAATTGAAACAGTGGCCGTGCAGAGGCTATTTATTGATTATTTTAAATGCGTAATGGTCTATCGTAATGGTAAAGTAATCCTCCGTAATGGCCACCTCGTTCTCGTTCTCGTTGGTCGTTGGCTATTTATGTGCCGAGCGCATGCGTCGTACCGTGGTCCAAAATCTAGCCGGAACTAGCACATTGAGCGGGTGCTGCGCTCGTTGGTATACCGGCGCGCTCTTCGCTCCTAGCATTTCGTCATAGTCCAACAGCAAATGTGGAGCCAGCACCAAAAACAGCTGTTCAGCCCACCCTGGCAGGCGACAGCTGGCAAAGGCTAACTGCCAACATGGTAGCCCGAGATGCTCGATGCTCATGCGTAAGTAGGTCGTAAAGGAGTCCGCCAACAGTGTCCACTTCCACGATCCCACTTCCAACAAATAAATTTCCGGACGGGTTGTAACGTTTGTCTTGTACACGAGTAAAACGAAACCCCTGTCACCTATGCGGTCGAGCTCGAACACAGTTCCCGGTCCTTTCAGTTCGAGGTTCTGGATGTGTGTCAATTTAGGTATGTAGAGGTGGCCTACACGTAATTTTGCGCGCTTCGAATAATTGTAAGTCCAGCTCGTGTGCATCCCATCGGTCGACAGGTAAAAACGCTTCATGTCGTCCGGCATAAAAACGAAATTCTTGTACTCCCAAACCCTTAAATCTGCCGCTGTGCATGGTCCGTTGTCATCTGATGTCACGTTGCTCACTCGCGGCAGTTCGTTCAGTTTGTTCTTCAGTTCACACGTCAGTTGTTCCAGGTGCAACGACGTATCATTACGACGGTTTCCGATCTTACGGCTGGCCATTTTCGATGAAATATGGTGCTGAGATGAGACACAGTGGAAAAAGCGTCTGTTGCACACTTCAGCTTGCTAAATAATGGTTTCAACGCATGCCTGACTTTTACTTATTAATTATTCCTATGGATGGTTTCCAATGTGTGCTGAGATGTGTTTTCAATTCACACTGTCATTATCTAATGTCGTCTAGTAGGCAAACAGAGATTTGCCGTGTTTCTCATGTTTTCAATTTAGTGTTTCGTGTTCCGTGTGCCGGCCTCGCATTCGCCCGTTACACACAGTGTTTGAAAGTGTATGCTCGACGTTAATTCGACGTCTTTCGGCGTTGAAAACACCACAGGCGGGCGGCCTGCCCCCCGGACAGAATTCGGGGGCAGCCTGTTACCTCCGCTCGATCCAGTTACCGAATACACGAAAGAAAGCTCGCGCGAGTGATTTGTGTTTGCTGTGCACATCCTGCCAGGCTTACCAACGCGCGTGTGCTGAGTCTCTCCAGCATCCAGGACTGCCTGAGATGCGTGCAAGTGGCCATCGCGAGAGTGTGGAGAGTGTTTCGTGCGCGTGGATGTCTGCCGGTCTGGCGGGGAGGCAGTGTGCCTTTACTTGTTATTTCACACGCTCTTCTGCTAGACGATACTTCTGGATGCTGAATGCGCGGTACGTCCAGTGCATACGTTGGGTGAGTAGTTTCGCATTCCGCTAACGATGACGGTAATAACATCAACCAAAGTGTTCCGGACACCAACGGATGTGCTTGATTATACTCACGGTGATGTTTTTTTTTGCTCCGTCGCAGGAACGCACAGGAACGGAACATCTAGCCGTCGTTTGACGATGTACGAAACAAGGATTTGGGCATCGGGTAAGAGCGCACATACCGTTCACTTTCGCAAATTCAGCCAAATACTGCCACACGTTCTTAACTACTGTCCGTTTGTTGCAGCTCCCGATCCCGCCACTCGTCAGGGAAGTGGTCCCCGGAATCAATATAGTGCTGGAACGCTCTCCTCAAGACACCGGGAAAGGCCGTCATCGCTGCAATGAAGGCCACGTTCGGGATGTTGTTGCCGTCACCAGGGGCACGCTGTGGGTTGAGCGATTGCGCAATGCTCAAAAGCAGCTCCCCTGCGCTGGAGTGGATTCCGCTCCGTGTCCGTGGATGGATGTCTAACGACCCCATAATCTCGACGAACACTTCCTTGTTGAAACTTGTTCGCTTCTCGCACAAGCCTGGCTATCGGCTGATGAACTGTCGCTGTGTGGATTACTATTACATGTGAAGTTTACTAACAGATAAAAAGATCCTTATAGGCTAACAATATTAATTGTATTGGTGCAGTGTGTTAGTGAGATCCTACGTGGGAGGCTGTACCTGTTTAGGTCCGCGTCGCGTTTGTCCTAACAGAACAGCGTTTGCCTTCGGAGCTTCGATTTATTTGGACATCCTAGGTACATAAAAAGGTGTTGCCTATCCCGGCCCGGTTGCGTTTATTGTACACCTCTGCTAACTCCCTAGCTGAATGTTTATCGGACGCGTGGGTGTGACATAATATTTTAGGAAGCCAAGCGCCATAAATTGCTCAAACGCCTTCTGAACGGGATCGTTTAGACTAAAGCTTGAGTTTGCTCGATGAGCTTACAATTGTTAGAATTAATAGGAAGACACCAGCGTGTGTCGCTTGCGGCTTACTTTCTACGACTGCGCGATCCCGCCGCGTCAGTCTCGGTTTTATTGATGGTGTCATAGCTGCCCAAGGTCGATACATTACATTTAACAACAATCACAGAAGCAAACAGCTACACACGATGCGTTCGCCATTTTTTACGCTCTCGACTCCCCCCTCCCCCTTTCCCAAAAGAGACATTTTCAGCAACGGTAGAGCATTCGCTAGACTGTGTCGTTCTAATTCCTGTACCGGTCTCGCTCTCGCAATCATTCGATCGGTCGATGAACATTCTCAGGAGAGCATACGCTCTCGCGTACGGCGCCGCAGTGAGAATGTGTCAGTGTATCAACCGTATGTACTTTGGCGCTTTTGTCACTATCTTTCCTTCACCTCACACAAGTGGTCCGATGGCCGACGCTACAGCGGCGCCGGTCTTCACATAGCAGGGCCGCCCCGGGTTTCAAATCCCATCACACTACTCTACTGAAGCTTTTTGAAACTTTCGTTTTGTTTTTTTTTTCTTTTTTTTTTTTTTATGTGGAGTTTCTGTTTTCCAGTCGCTTAAGCATAATGTGTGGCCGACCTTTTACCCGACGTTTAATGCGTGCGCGCCTTTTCGCCTCGAGGACGCGTTTATTTTGACCAACGACGACGGTTTCAGACGTTAAGTGTCATCGTTTTAAACTATGTCGTCGCCTATGAACATGCACATTGTAATATTATTGTACCGGCACCAGTGATAGCACCGACGTACGCGTTGTACAAACAACCAGACCACGCCCATTGCCACTCCCTTTGCCACCGCCGCCGTCGTTTTTAGTCCCCCGTGGGGGTAGTTGCGAAAAAATCACGAATTTTCGACACTGCCGCATAGACGCACGCCCATACAAAGCTGGCCGCGTTGATCGGGCCCTTCGCAGGCGGCGAGCAGTACTGGCAGCTGTGCGCGCTGTACAAGCCATCATTCCCACTGGCGCACCATTTCCCAGCATCGCGAATCACCGGCGTCGTTGTTAGTTTCGCCTCACAGTAGTGCGCCAAACACGCGCGTACCCAGCACTGCACTATAAACGCACCGCATTCATACTGGCCCGGCAACGCGGTCGCTTCTCGCACAATGTCTGAATATCGAACGGTGCAAGGTAATGATTTGTGTGGGTGTAAATAAACAAATGATGTGTGTGTATGTGTGTGTGTGGGTGATGTGTAAGTTGTGTTCGTTGCGCAGTGCTGTCTGTCCGGCACTGCGTATTGCCCAGGTGCCCATATACTACTACGAGTAAAACCCAGTCAAGGAACCCGCTTCTGGGTTGGGGGTGGTTGGTAAAGTTTGTGAAGCAATTTTATTCGATCCTTCGATACAATCGCAAAACTGTGTACAATTATCAGACCAAACCATGTGTGTTGTGTTGTTCACGGGCAAAGCTGGTCCCTGGAAAGCGGAATGGGAATGCGAATGGGAGGAAACCAAAGCTAGCTTTAGATAGAAATAAAACTACATTTCTATGTAATTGAAACAGTGGCCGTGCAGAGGCTATTTATTGATTATTTTAAATGCGTAATGGTCTATCGTAATGGTAAAGTAATCCTCCGTAATGGCCACCTCGTTCTCGTTCTCGTTGGTCGTTGGCTATTTATGTGCCGAGCGCATGCGTCGTACCGTGGTCCAAAATCTAGCCGGAACTAGCACATTGAGCGGGTGCTGCGCTCGTTGGTATACCGGCGCGCTCTTCGCTCCTAGCATTTCGTCATAGTCCAACAGCAAATGTGGAGCCAGCACCAAAAACAGCTGTTCAGCCCACCCTGGCAGGCGACAGCTGGCAAAGGCTAACTGCCAACATGGTAGCCCGAGATGCTCGATGCTCATGCGTAAGTAGGTCGTAAAGGAGTCCGCCAACAGTGTCCACTTCCACGATCCCACTTCCAACAAATAAATTTCCGGACGGGTTGTAACGTTTGTCTTGTACACGAGTAAAACGAAACCCCTGTCACCTATGCGGTCGAGCTCGAACACAGTTCCCGGTCCTTTCAGTTCGAGGTTCTGGATGTGTGTCAATTTAGGTATGTAGAGGTGGCCTACACGTAATTTTGCGCGCTTCGAATAATTGTAAGTCCAGCTCGTGTGCATCCCATCGGTCGACAGGTAAAAACGCTTCATGTCGTCCGGCATAAAAACGAAATTCTTGTACTCCCAAACCCTTAAATCTGCCGCTGTGCATGGTCCGTTGTCATCTGATGTCACGTTGCTCACTCGCGGCAGTTCGTTCAGTTTGTTCTTCAGTTCACACGTCAGTTGTTCCAGGTGCAACGACGTATCATTACGACGGTTTCCGATCTTACGGCTGGCCATTTTCGATGAAATATGGTGCTGAGATGAGACACAGTGGAAAAAGCGTCTGTTGCACACTTCAGCTTGCTAAATAATGGTTTCAACGCATGCCTGACTTTTACTTATTAATTATTCCTATGGATGGTTTCCAATGTGTGCTGAGATGTGTTTTCAATTCACACTGTCATTATCTAATGTCGTCTAGTAGGCAAACAGAGATTTGCCGTGTTTCTCATGTTTTCAATTTAGTGTTTCGTGTTCCGTGTGCCGGCCTCGCATTCGCCCGTTACACACAGTGTTTGAAAGTGTATGCTCGACGTTAATTCGACGTCTTTCGGCGTTGAAAACACCACAGGCGGGCGGCCTGCCCCCCGGACAGAATTCGGGGGCAGCCTGTTACCTCCGCTCGATCCAGTTACCGAATACACGAAAGAAAGCTCGCGCGAGTGATTTGTGTTTGCTGTGCACATCCTGCCAGGCTTACCAACGCGCGTGTGCTGAGTCTCTCCAGCATCCAGGACTGCCTGAGATGCGTGCAAGTGGCCATCGCGAGAGTGTGGAGAGTGTTTCGTGCGCGTGGATGTCTGCCGGTCTGGCGGGGAGGCAGTGTGCCTTTACTTGTTATTTCACACGCTCTTCTGCTAGACGATACTTCTGGATGCTGAATGCGCGGTACGTCCAGTGCATACGTTGGGTGAGTAGTTTCGCATTCCGCTAACGATGACGGTAATAACATCAACCAAAGTGTTCCGGACACCAACGGATGTGCTTGATTATACTCACGGTGATGTTTTTTTTTTGCTCCGTCGCAGGAACGCACAGGAACGGAACATCTAGCCGTCGTTTGACGATGTACGAAACAAGGATTTGGGCATCGGGTAAGAGCGCACATACCGTTCACTTTCGCAAATTCAGCCAAATACTGCCACACGTTCTTAACTACTGTCCGTTTGTTGCAGCTCCCGATCCCGCCACTCGTCAGGGAAGTGGTCCCCGGAATCAATATAGTGCTGGAACGCTCTCCTCAAGACACCGGGAAAGGCCGTCATCGCTGCAATGAAGGCCACGTTCGGGATGTTGTTGCCGTCACCAGGGGCACGCTGTGGGTTGAGCGATTGCGCAATGCTCAAAAGCAGCTCCCCTGCGCTGGAGTGGATTCCGCTCCGTGTCCGTGGATGGATGTCTAACGACCCCATAATCTCGACGAACACTTCCTTGTTGAAACTTGTTCGCTTCTCGCACAAGCCTGGCTATCGGCTGATGAACTGTCGCTGTGTGGATTACTATTACATGTGAAGTTTACTAACAGATAAAAAGATCCTTATAGGCTAACAATATTAATTGTATTGGTGCAGTGTGTTAGTGAGATCCTACGTGGGAGGCTGTACCTGTTTAGGTCCGCGTCGCGTTTGTCCTAACAGAACAGCGTTTGCCTTCGGAGCTTCGATTTATTTGGACATCCTAGGTACATAAAAAGGTGTTGCCTATCCCGGCCCGGTTGCGTTTATTGTACACCTCTGCTAACTCCCTAGCTGAATGTTTATCGGACGCGTGGGTGTGACATAATATTTTAGGAAGCCAAGCGCCATAAATTGCTCAAACGCCTTCTGAACGGGATCGTTTAGACTAAAGCTTGAGTTTGCTCGATGAGCTTACAATTGTTAGAATTAATAGGAAGACACCAGCGTGTGTCGCTTGCGGCTTACTTTCTACGACTGCGCGATCCCGCCGCGTCAGTCTCGGTTTTATTGATGGTGTCATAGCTGCCCAAGGTCGATACATTACATTTAACAACAATCACAGAAGCAAACAGCTACACACGATGCGTTCGCCATTTTTTACGCTCTCGACTCCCCCCTCCCCCTTTCCCAAAAGAGACATTTTCAGCAACGGTAGAGCATTCGCTAGACTGTGTCGTTCTAATTCCTGTACCGGTCTCGCTCTCGCAATCATTCGATCGGTCGATGAACATTCTCAGGAGAGCATACGCTCTCGCGTACGGCGCCGCAGTGAGAATGTGTCAGTGTATCAACCGTATGTACTTTGGCGCTTTTGTCACTATCTTTCCTTCACCTCACACAAGTGGTCCGATGGCCGACGCTACAGCGGCGCCGGTCTTCACATAGCAGGGCCGCCCCGGGTTTCAAATCCCATCACACTACTCTACTGAAGCTTTTTGAAACTTTCGTTTTGTTTTTTTTTTTCTTTTTTTTTTTTTTATGTGGAGTTTCTGTTTTCCAGTCGCTTAAGCATAATGTGTGGCCGACCTTTTACCCGACGTTTAATGCGTGCGCGCCTTTTCGCCTCGAGGACGCGTTTATTTTGACCAACGACGACGGTTTCAGACGTTAAGTGTCATCGTTTTAAACTATGTCGTCGCCTATGAACATGCACATTGTAATATTATTGTACCGGCACCAGTGATAGCACCGACGTACGCGTTGTACAAACAACCAGACCACGCCCATTGCCACTCCCTTTGCCACCGCCGCCGTCGTTTTTAGTCCCCCGTGGGGGTAGTTGCGAAAAAATCACGAATTTTCGACACTGCCGCATAGACGCACGCCCATACAAAGCTGGCCGCGTTGATCGGGCCCTTCGCAGGCGGCGAGCAGTACTGGCAGCTGTGCGCGCTGTACAAGCCATCATTCCCACTGGCGCACCATTTCCCAGCATCGCGAATCACCGGCGTCGTTGTTAGTTTCGCCTCACAGTAGTGCGCCAAACACGCGCGTACCCAGCACTGCACTATAAACGCACCGCATTCATACTGGCCCGGCAACGCGGTCGCTTCTCGCACAATGTCTGAATATCGAACGGTGCAAGGTAATGATTTGTGTGGGTGTAAATAAACAAATGATGTGTGTGTATGTGTGTGTGTGGGTGATGTGTAAGTTGTGTTCGTTGCGCAGTGCTGTCTGTCCGGCACTGCGTATTGCCCAGGTGCCCATATACTACTACGAGTAAAACCCAGTCAAGGAACCCGCTTCTGGGTTGGGGGTGGTTGGTAAAGTTTGTGAAGCAATTTTATTCGATCCTTCGATACAATCGCAAAACTGTGTACAATTATCAGACCAAACCATGTGTGTTGTGTTGTTCACGGGCAAAGCTGGTCCCTGGAAAGCGGAATGGGAATGCGAATGGGAGGAAACCAAAGCTAGCTTTAGATAGAAATAAAACTACATTTCTATGTAATTGAAACAGTGGCCGTGCAGAGGCTATTTATTGATTATTTTAAATGCGTAATGGTCTATCGTAATGGTAAAGTAATCCTCCGTAATGGCCACCTCGTTCTCGTTCTCGTTGGTCGTTGGCTATTTATGTGCCGAGCGCATGCGTCGTACCGTGGTCCAAAATCTAGCCGGAACTAGCACATTGAGCGGGTGCTGCGCTCGTTGGTATACCGGCGCGCTCTTCGCTCCTAGCATTTCGTCATAGTCCAACAGCAAATGTGGAGCCAGCACCAAAAACAGCTGTTCAGCCCACCCTGGCAGGCGACAGCTGGCAAAGGCTAACTGCCAACATGGTAGCCCGAGATGCTCGATGCTCATGCGTAAGTAGGTCGTAAAGGAGTCCGCCAACAGTGTCCACTTCCACGATCCCACTTCCAACAAATAAATTTCCGGACGGGTTGTAACGTTTGTCTTGTACACGAGTAAAACGAAACCCCTGTCACCTATGCGGTCGAGCTCGAACACAGTTCCCGGTCCTTTCAGTTCGAGGTTCTGGATGTGTGTCAATTTAGGTATGTAGAGGTGGCCTACACGTAATTTTGCGCGCTTCGAATAATTGTAAGTCCAGCTCGTGTGCATCCCATCGGTCGACAGGTAAAAACGCTTCATGTCGTCCGGCATAAAAACGAAATTCTTGTACTCCCAAACCCTTAAATCTGCCGCTGTGCATGGTCCGTTGTCATCTGATGTCACGTTGCTCACTCGCGGCAGTTCGTTCAGTTTGTTCTTCAGTTCACACGTCAGTTGTTCCAGGTGCAACGACGTATCATTACGACGGTTTCCGATCTTACGGCTGGCCATTTTCGATGAAATATGGTGCTGAGATGAGACACAGTGGAAAAAGCGTCTGTTGCACACTTCAGCTTGCTAAATAATGGTTTCAACGCATGCCTGACTTTTACTTATTAATTATTCCTATGGATGGTTTCCAATGTGTGCTGAGATGTGTTTTCAATTCACACTGTCATTATCTAATGTCGTCTAGTAGGCAAACAGAGATTTGCCGTGTTTCTCATGTTTTCAATTTAGTGTTTCGTGTTCCGTGTGCCGGCCTCGCATTCGCCCGTTACACACAGTGTTTGAAAGTGTATGCTCGACGTTAATTCGACGTCTTTCGGCGTTGAAAACACCACAGGCGGGCGGCCTGCCCCCCGGACAGAATTCGGGGGCAGCCTGTTACCTCCGCTCGATCCAGTTACCGAATACACGAAAGAAAGCTCGCGCGAGTGATTTGTGTTTGCTGTGCACATCCTGCCAGGCTTACCAACGCGCGTGTGCTGAGTCTCTCCAGCATCCAGGACTGCCTGAGATGCGTGCAAGTGGCCATCGCGAGAGTGTGGAGAGTGTTTCGTGCGCGTGGATGTCTGCCGGTCTGGCGGGGAGGCAGTGTGCCTTTACTTGTTATTTCACACGCTCTTCTGCTAGACGATACTTCTGGATGCTGAATGCGCGGTACGTCCAGTGCATACGTTGGGTGAGTAGTTTCGCATTCCGCTAACGATGACGGTAATAACATCAACCAAAGTGTTCCGGACACCAACGGATGTGCTTGATTATACTCACGGTGATGTTTTTTTTTGCTCCGTCGCAGGAACGCACAGGAACGGAACATCTAGCCGTCGTTTGACGATGTACGAAACAAGGATTTGGGCATCGGGTAAGAGCGCACATACCGTTCACTTTCGCAAATTCAGCCAAATACTGCCACACGTTCTTAACTACTGTCCGTTTGTTGCAGCTCCCGATCCCGCCACTCGTCAGGGAAGTGGTCCCCGGAATCAATATAGTGCTGGAACGCTCTCCTCAAGACACCGGGAAAGGCCGTCATCGCTGCAATGAAGGCCACGTTCGGGATGTTGTTGCCGTCACCAGGGGCACGCTGTGGGTTGAGCGATTGCGCAATGCTCAAAAGCAGCTCCCCTGCGCTGGAGTGGATTCCGCTCCGTGTCCGTGGATGGATGTCTAACGACCCCATAATCTCGACGAACACTTCCTTGTTGAAACTTGTTCGCTTCTCGCACAAGCCTGGCTATCGGCTGATGAACTGTCGCTGTGTGGATTACTATTACATGTGAAGTTTACTAACAGATAAAAAGATCCTTATAGGCTAACAATATTAATTGTATTGGTGCAGTGTGTTAGTGAGATCCTACGTGGGAGGCTGTACCTGTTTAGGTCCGCGTCGCGTTTGTCCTAACAGAACAGCGTTTGCCTTCGGAGCTTCGATTTATTTGGACATCCTAGGTACATAAAAAGGTGTTGCCTATCCCGGCCCGGTTGCGTTTATTGTACACCTCTGCTAACTCCCTAGCTGAATGTTTATCGGACGCGTGGGTGTGACATAATATTTTAGGAAGCCAAGCGCCATAAATTGCTCAAACGCCTTCTGAACGGGATCGTTTAGACTAAAGCTTGAGTTTGCTCGATGAGCTTACAATTGTTAGAATTAATAGGAAGACACCAGCGTGTGTCGCTTGCGGCTTACTTTCTACGACTGCGCGATCCCGCCGCGTCAGTCTCGGTTTTATTGATGGTGTCATAGCTGCCCAAGGTCGATACATTACATTTAACAACAATCACAGAAGCAAACAGCTACACACGATGCGTTCGCCATTTTTTACGCTCTCGACTCCCCCCTCCCCCTTTCCCAAAAGAGACATTTTCAGCAACGGTAGAGCATTCGCTAGACTGTGTCGTTCTAATTCCTGTACCGGTCTCGCTCTCGCAATCATTCGATCGGTCGATGAACATTCTCAGGAGAGCATACGCTCTCGCGTACGGCGCCGCAGTGAGAATGTGTCAGTGTATCAACCGTATGTACTTTGGCGCTTTTGTCACTATCTTTCCTTCACCTCACACAAGTGGTCCGATGGCCGACGCTACAGCGGCGCCGGTCTTCACATAGCAGGGCCGCCCCGGGTTTCAAATCCCATCACACTACTCTACTGAAGCTTTTTGAAACTTTCGTTTTGTTTTTTTTTTCTTTTTTTTTTTTTATGTGGAGTTTCTGTTTTCCAGTCGCTTAAGCATAATGTGTGGCCGACCTTTTACCCGACGTTTAATGCGTGCGCGCCTTTTCGCCTCGAGGACGCGTTTATTTTGACCAACGACGACGGTTTCAGACGTTAAGTGTCATCGTTTTAAACTATGTCGTCGCCTATGAACATGCACATTGTAATATTATTGTACCGGCACCAGTGATAGCACCGACGTACGCGTTGTACAAACAACCAGACCACGCCCATTGCCACTCCCTTTGCCACCGCCGCCGTCGTTTTTAGTCCCCCGTGGGGGTAGTTGCGAAAAAATCACGAATTTTCGACACTGCCGCATAGACGCACGCCCATACAAAGCTGGCCGCGTTGATCGGGCCCTTCGCAGGCGGCGAGCAGTACTGGCAGCTGTGCGCGCTGTACAAGCCATCATTCCCACTGGCGCACCATTTCCCAGCATCGCGAATCACCGGCGTCGTTGTTAGTTTCGCCTCACAGTAGTGCGCCAAACACGCGCGTACCCAGCACTGCACTATAAACGCACCGCATTCATACTGGCCCGGCAACGCGGTCGCTTCTCGCACAATGTCTGAATATCGAACGGTGCAAGGTAATGATTTGTGTGGGTGTAAATAAACAAATGATGTGTGTGTATGTGTGTGTGTGGGTGATGTGTAAGTTGTGTTCGTTGCGCAGTGCTGTCTGTCCGGCACTGCGTATTGCCCAGGTGCCCATATACTACTACGAGTAAAACCCAGTCAAGGAACCCGCTTCTGGGTTGGGGGTGGTTGGTAAAGTTTGTGAAGCAATTTTATTCGATCCTTCGATACAATCGCAAAACTGTGTACAATTATCAGACCAAACCATGTGTGTTGTGTTGTTCACGGGCAAAGCTGGTCCCTGGAAAGCGGAATGGGAATGCGAATGGGAGGAAACCAAAGCTAGCTTTAGATAGAAATAAAACTACATTTCTATGTAATTGAAACAGTGGCCGTGCAGAGGCTATTTATTGATTATTTTAAATGCGTAATGGTCTATCGTAATGGTAAAGTAATCCTCCGTAATGGCCACCTCGTTCTCGTTCTCGTTGGTCGTTGGCTATTTATGTGCCGAGCGCATGCGTCGTACCGTGGTCCAAAATCTAGCCGGAACTAGCACATTGAGCGGGTGCTGCGCTCGTTGGTATACCGGCGCGCTCTTCGCTCCTAGCATTTCGTCATAGTCCAACAGCAAATGTGGAGCCAGCACCAAAAACAGCTGTTCAGCCCACCCTGGCAGGCGACAGCTGGCAAAGGCTAACTGCCAACATGGTAGCCCGAGATGCTCGATGCTCATGCGTAAGTAGGTCGTAAAGGAGTCCGCCAACAGTGTCCACTTCCACGATCCCACTTCCAACAAATAAATTTCCGGACGGGTTGTAACGTTTGTCTTGTACACGAGTAAAACGAAACCCCTGTCACCTATGCGGTCGAGCTCGAACACAGTTCCCGGTCCTTTCAGTTCGAGGTTCTGGATGTGTGTCAATTTAGGTATGTAGAGGTGGCCTACACGTAATTTTGCGCGCTTCGAATAATTGTAAGTCCAGCTCGTGTGCATCCCATCGGTCGACAGGTAAAAACGCTTCATGTCGTCCGGCATAAAAACGAAATTCTTGTACTCCCAAACCCTTAAATCTGCCGCTGTGCATGGTCCGTTGTCATCTGATGTCACGTTGCTCACTCGCGGCAGTTCGTTCAGTTTGTTCTTCAGTTCACACGTCAGTTGTTCCAGGTGCAACGACGTATCATTACGACGGTTTCCGATCTTACGGCTGGCCATTTTCGATGAAATATGGTGCTGAGATGAGACACAGTGGAAAAAGCGTCTGTTGCACACTTCAGCTTGCTAAATAATGGTTTCAACGCATGCCTGACTTTTACTTATTAATTATTCCTATGGATGGTTTCCAATGTGTGCTGAGATGTGTTTTCAATTCACACTGTCATTATCTAATGTCGTCTAGTAGGCAAACAGAGATTTGCCGTGTTTCTCATGTTTTCAATTTAGTGTTTCGTGTTCCGTGTGCCGGCCTCGCATTCGCCCGTTACACACAGTGTTTGAAAGTGTATGCTCGACGTTAATTCGACGTCTTTCGGCGTTGAAAACACCACAGGCGGGCGGCCTGCCCCCCGGACAGAATTCGGGGGCAGCCTGTTACCTCCGCTCGATCCAGTTACCGAATACACGAAAGAAAGCTCGCGCGAGTGATTTGTGTTTGCTGTGCACATCCTGCCAGGCTTACCAACGCGCGTGTGCTGAGTCTCTCCAGCATCCAGGACTGCCTGAGATGCGTGCAAGTGGCCATCGCGAGAGTGTGGAGAGTGTTTCGTGCGCGTGGATGTCTGCCGGTCTGGCGGGGAGGCAGTGTGCCTTTACTTGTTATTTCACACGCTCTTCTGCTAGACGATACTTCTGGATGCTGAATGCGCGGTACGTCCAGTGCATACGTTGGGTGAGTAGTTTCGCATTCCGCTAACGATGACGGTAATAACATCAACCAAAGTGTTCCGGACACCAACGGATGTGCTTGATTATACTCACGGTGATGTTTTTTTTTGCTCCGTCGCAGGAACGCACAGGAACGGAACATCTAGCCGTCGTTTGACGATGTACGAAACAAGGATTTGGGCATCGGGTAAGAGCGCACATACCGTTCACTTTCGCAAATTCAGCCAAATACTGCCACACGTTCTTAACTACTGTCCGTTTGTTGCAGCTCCCGATCCCGCCACTCGTCAGGGAAGTGGTCCCCGGAATCAATATAGTGCTGGAACGCTCTCCTCAAGACACCGGGAAAGGCCGTCATCGCTGCAATGAAGGCCACGTTCGGGATGTTGTTGCCGTCACCAGGGGCACGCTGTGGGTTGAGCGATTGCGCAATGCTCAAAAGCAGCTCCCCTGCGCTGGAGTGGATTCCGCTCCGTGTCCGTGGATGGATGTCTAACGACCCCATAATCTCGACGAACACTTCCTTGTTGAAACTTGTTCGCTTCTCGCACAAGCCTGGCTATCGGCTGATGAACTGTCGCTGTGTGGATTACTATTACATGTGAAGTTTACTAACAGATAAAAAGATCCTTATAGGCTAACAATATTAATTGTATTGGTGCAGTGTGTTAGTGAGATCCTACGTGGGAGGCTGTACCTGTTTAGGTCCGCGTCGCGTTTGTCCTAACAGAACAGCGTTTGCCTTCGGAGCTTCGATTTATTTGGACATCCTAGGTACATAAAAAGGTGTTGCCTATCCCGGCCCGGTTGCGTTTATTGTACACCTCTGCTAACTCCCTAGCTGAATGTTTATCGGACGCGTGGGTGTGACATAATATTTTAGGAAGCCAAGCGCCATAAATTGCTCAAACGCCTTCTGAACGGGATCGTTTAGACTAAAGCTTGAGTTTGCTCGATGAGCTTACAATTGTTAGAATTAATAGGAAGACACCAGCGTGTGTCGCTTGCGGCTTACTTTCTACGACTGCGCGATCCCGCCGCGTCAGTCTCGGTTTTATTGATGGTGTCATAGCTGCCCAAGGTCGATACATTACATTTAACAACAATCACAGAAGCAAACAGCTACACACGATGCGTTCGCCATTTTTTACGCTCTCGACTCCCCCCTCCCCCTTTCCCAAAAGAGACATTTTCAGCAACGGTAGAGCATTCGCTAGACTGTGTCGTTCTAATTCCTGTACCGGTCTCGCTCTCGCAATCATTCGATCGGTCGATGAACATTCTCAGGAGAGCATACGCTCTCGCGTACGGCGCCGCAGTGAGAATGTGTCAGTGTATCAACCGTATGTACTTTGGCGCTTTTGTCACTATCTTTCCTTCACCTCACACAAGTGGTCCGATGGCCGACGCTACAGCGGCGCCGGTCTTCACATAGCAGGGCCGCCCCGGGTTTCAAATCCCATCACACTACTCTACTGAAGCTTTTTGAAACTTTCGTTTTGTTTTTTTTTTTCTTTTTTTTTTTTTTATGTGGAGTTTCTGTTTTCCAGTCGCTTAAGCATAATGTGTGGCCGACCTTTTACCCGACGTTTAATGCGTGCGCGCCTTTTCGCCTCGAGGACGCGTTTATTTTGACCAACGACGACGGTTTCAGACGTTAAGTGTCATCGTTTTAAACTATGTCGTCGCCTATGAACATGCACATTGTAATATTATTGTACCGGCACCAGTGATAGCACCGACGTACGCGTTGTACAAACAACCAGACCACGCCCATTGCCACTCCCTTTGCCACCGCCGCCGTCGTTTTTAGTCCCCCGTGGGGGTAGTTGCGAAAAAATCACGAATTTTCGACACTGCCGCATAGACGCACGCCCATACAAAGCTGGCCGCGTTGATCGGGCCCTTCGCAGGCGGCGAGCAGTACTGGCAGCTGTGCGCGCTGTACAAGCCATCATTCCCACTGGCGCACCATTTCCCAGCATCGCGAATCACCGGCGTCGTTGTTAGTTTCGCCTCACAGTAGTGCGCCAAACACGCGCGTACCCAGCACTGCACTATAAACGCACCGCATTCATACTGGCCCGGCAACGCGGTCGCTTCTCGCACAATGTCTGAATATCGAACGGTGCAAGGTAATGATTTGTGTGGGTGTAAATAAACAAATGATGTGTGTGTATGTGTGTGTGTGGGTGATGTGTAAGTTGTGTTCGTTGCGCAGTGCTGTCTGTCCGGCACTGCGTATTGCCCAGGTGCCCATATACTACTACGAGTAAAACCCAGTCAAGGAACCCGCTTCTGGGTTGGGGGTGGTTGGTAAAGTTTGTGAAGCAATTTTATTCGATCCTTCGATACAATCGCAAAACTGTGTACAATTATCAGACCAAACCATGTGTGTTGTGTTGTTCACGGGCAAAGCTGGTCCCTGGAAAGCGGAATGGGAATGCGAATGGGAGGAAACCAAAGCTAGCTTTAGATAGAAATAAAACTACATTTCTATGTAATTGAAACAGTGGCCGTGCAGAGGCTATTTATTGATTATTTTAAATGCGTAATGGTCTATCGTAATGGTAAAGTAATCCTCCGTAATGGCCACCTCGTTCTCGTTCTCGTTGGTCGTTGGCTATTTATGTGCCGAGCGCATGCGTCGTACCGTGGTCCAAAATCTAGCCGGAACTAGCACATTGAGCGGGTGCTGCGCTCGTTGGTATACCGGCGCGCTCTTCGCTCCTAGCATTTCGTCATAGTCCAACAGCAAATGTGGAGCCAGCACCAAAAACAGCTGTTCAGCCCACCCTGGCAGGCGACAGCTGGCAAAGGCTAACTGCCAACATGGTAGCCCGAGATGCTCGATGCTCATGCGTAAGTAGGTCGTAAAGGAGTCCGCCAACAGTGTCCACTTCCACGATCCCACTTCCAACAAATAAATTTCCGGACGGGTTGTAACGTTTGTCTTGTACACGAGTAAAACGAAACCCCTGTCACCTATGCGGTCGAGCTCGAACACAGTTCCCGGTCCTTTCAGTTCGAGGTTCTGGATGTGTGTCAATTTAGGTATGTAGAGGTGGCCTACACGTAATTTTGCGCGCTTCGAATAATTGTAAGTCCAGCTCGTGTGCATCCCATCGGTCGACAGGTAAAAACGCTTCATGTCGTCCGGCATAAAAACGAAATTCTTGTACTCCCAAACCCTTAAATCTGCCGCTGTGCATGGTCCGTTGTCATCTGATGTCACGTTGCTCACTCGCGGCAGTTCGTTCAGTTTGTTCTTCAGTTCACACGTCAGTTGTTCCAGGTGCAACGACGTATCATTACGACGGTTTCCGATCTTACGGCTGGCCATTTTCGATGAAATATGGTGCTGAGATGAGACACAGTGGAAAAAGCGTCTGTTGCACACTTCAGCTTGCTAAATAATGGTTTCAACGCATGCCTGACTTTTACTTATTAATTATTCCTATGGATGGTTTCCAATGTGTGCTGAGATGTGTTTTCAATTCACACTGTCATTATCTAATGTCGTCTAGTAGGCAAACAGAGATTTGCCGTGTTTCTCATGTTTTCAATTTAGTGTTTCGTGTTCCGTGTGCCGGCCTCGCATTCGCCCGTTACACACAGTGTTTGAAAGTGTATGCTCGACGTTAATTCGACGTCTTTCGGCGTTGAAAACACCACAGGCGGGCGGCCTGCCCCCCGGACAGAATTCGGGGGCAGCCTGTTACCTCCGCTCGATCCAGTTACCGAATACACGAAAGAAAGCTCGCGCGAGTGATTTGTGTTTGCTGTGCACATCCTGCCAGGCTTACCAACGCGCGTGTGCTGAGTCTCTCCAGCATCCAGGACTGCCTGAGATGCGTGCAAGTGGCCATCGCGAGAGTGTGGAGAGTGTTTCGTGCGCGTGGATGTCTGCCGGTCTGGCGGGGAGGCAGTGTGCCTTTACTTGTTATTTCACACGCTCTTCTGCTAGACGATACTTCTGGATGCTGAATGCGCGGTACGTCCAGTGCATACGTTGGGTGAGTAGTTTCGCATTCCGCTAACGATGACGGTAATAACATCAACCAAAGTGTTCCGGACACCAACGGATGTGCTTGATTATACTCACGGTGATGTTTTTTTTTGCTCCGTCGCAGGAACGCACAGGAACGGAACATCTAGCCGTCGTTTGACGATGTACGAAACAAGGATTTGGGCATCGGGTAAGAGCGCACATACCGTTCACTTTCGCAAATTCAGCCAAATACTGCCACACGTTCTTAACTACTGTCCGTTTGTTGCAGCTCCCGATCCCGCCACTCGTCAGGGAAGTGGTCCCCGGAATCAATATAGTGCTGGAACGCTCTCCTCAAGACACCGGGAAAGGCCGTCATCGCTGCAATGAAGGCCACGTTCGGGATGTTGTTGCCGTCACCAGGGGCACGCTGTGGGTTGAGCGATTGCGCAATGCTCAAAAGCAGCTCCCCTGCGCTGGAGTGGATTCCGCTCCGTGTCCGTGGATGGATGTCTAACGACCCCATAATCTCGACGAACACTTCCTTGTTGAAACTTGTTCGCTTCTCGCACAAGCCTGGCTATCGGCTGATGAACTGTCGCTGTGTGGATTACTATTACATGTGAAGTTTACTAACAGATAAAAAGATCCTTATAGGCTAACAATATTAATTGTATTGGTGCAGTGTGTTAGTGAGATCCTACGTGGGAGGCTGTACCTGTTTAGGTCCGCGTCGCGTTTGTCCTAACAGAACAGCGTTTGCCTTCGGAGCTTCGATTTATTTGGACATCCTAGGTACATAAAAAGGTGTTGCCTATCCCGGCCCGGTTGCGTTTATTGTACACCTCTGCTAACTCCCTAGCTGAATGTTTATCGGACGCGTGGGTGTGACATAATATTTTAGGAAGCCAAGCGCCATAAATTGCTCAAACGCCTTCTGAACGGGATCGTTTAGACTAAAGCTTGAGTTTGCTCGATGAGCTTACAATTGTTAGAATTAATAGGAAGACACCAGCGTGTGTCGCTTGCGGCTTACTTTCTACGACTGCGCGATCCCGCCGCGTCAGTCTCGGTTTTATTGATGGTGTCATAGCTGCCCAAGGTCGATACATTACATTTAACAACAATCACAGAAGCAAACAGCTACACACGATGCGTTCGCCATTTTTTACGCTCTCGACTCCCCCCTCCCCCTTTCCCAAAAGAGACATTTTCAGCAACGGTAGAGCATTCGCTAGACTGTGTCGTTCTAATTCCTGTACCGGTCTCGCTCTCGCAATCATTCGATCGGTCGATGAACATTCTCAGGAGAGCATACGCTCTCGCGTACGGCGCCGCAGTGAGAATGTGTCAGTGTATCAACCGTATGTACTTTGGCGCTTTTGTCACTATCTTTCCTTCACCTCACACAAGTGGTCCGATGGCCGACGCTACAGCGGCGCCGGTCTTCACATAGCAGGGCCGCCCCGGGTTTCAAATCCCATCACACTACTCTACTGAAGCTTTTTGAAACTTTCGTTTTGTTTTTTTTTTCTTTTTTTTTTTTTATGTGGAGTTTCTGTTTTCCAGTCGCTTAAGCATAATGTGTGGCCGACCTTTTACCCGACGTTTAATGCGTGCGCGCCTTTTCGCCTCGAGGACGCGTTTATTTTGACCAACGACGACGGTTTCAGACGTTAAGTGTCATCGTTTTAAACTATGTCGTCGCCTATGAACATGCACATTGTAATATTATTGTACCGGCACCAGTGATAGCACCGACGTACGCGTTGTACAAACAACCAGACCACGCCCATTGCCACTCCCTTTGCCACCGCCGCCGTCGTTTTTAGTCCCCCGTGGGGGTAGTTGCGAAAAAATCACGAATTTTCGACACTGCCGCATAGACGCACGCCCATACAAAGCTGGCCGCGTTGATCGGGCCCTTCGCAGGCGGCGAGCAGTACTGGCAGCTGTGCGCGCTGTACAAGCCATCATTCCCACTGGCGCACCATTTCCCAGCATCGCGAATCACCGGCGTCGTTGTTAGTTTCGCCTCACAGTAGTGCGCCAAACACGCGCGTACCCAGCACTGCACTATAAACGCACCGCATTCATACTGGCCCGGCAACGCGGTCGCTTCTCGCACAATGTCTGAATATCGAACGGTGCAAGGTAATGATTTGTGTGGGTGTAAATAAACAAATGATGTGTGTGTATGTGTGTGTGTGGGTGATGTGTAAGTTGTGTTCGTTGCGCAGTGCTGTCTGTCCGGCACTGCGTATTGCCCAGGTGCCCATATACTACTACGAGTAAAACCCAGTCAAGGAACCCGCTTCTGGGTTGGGGGTGGTTGGTAAAGTTTGTGAAGCAATTTTATTCGATCCTTCGATACAATCGCAAAACTGTGTACAATTATCAGACCAAACCATGTGTGTTGTGTTGTTCACGGGCAAAGCTGGTCCCTGGAAAGCGGAATGGGAATGCGAATGGGAGGAAACCAAAGCTAGCTTTAGATAGAAATAAAACTACATTTCTATGTAATTGAAACAGTGGCCGTGCAGAGGCTATTTATTGATTATTTTAAATGCGTAATGGTCTATCGTAATGGTAAAGTAATCCTCCGTAATGGCCACCTCGTTCTCGTTCTCGTTGGTCGTTGGCTATTTATGTGCCGAGCGCATGCGTCGTACCGTGGTCCAAAATCTAGCCGGAACTAGCACATTGAGCGGGTGCTGCGCTCGTTGGTATACCGGCGCGCTCTTCGCTCCTAGCATTTCGTCATAGTCCAACAGCAAATGTGGAGCCAGCACCAAAAACAGCTGTTCAGCCCACCCTGGCAGGCGACAGCTGGCAAAGGCTAACTGCCAACATGGTAGCCCGAGATGCTCGATGCTCATGCGTAAGTAGGTCGTAAAGGAGTCCGCCAACAGTGTCCACTTCCACGATCCCACTTCCAACAAATAAATTTCCGGACGGGTTGTAACGTTTGTCTTGTACACGAGTAAAACGAAACCCCTGTCACCTATGCGGTCGAGCTCGAACACAGTTCCCGGTCCTTTCAGTTCGAGGTTCTGGATGTGTGTCAATTTAGGTATGTAGAGGTGGCCTACACGTAATTTTGCGCGCTTCGAATAATTGTAAGTCCAGCTCGTGTGCATCCCATCGGTCGACAGGTAAAAACGCTTCATGTCGTCCGGCATAAAAACGAAATTCTTGTACTCCCAAACCCTTAAATCTGCCGCTGTGCATGGTCCGTTGTCATCTGATGTCACGTTGCTCACTCGCGGCAGTTCGTTCAGTTTGTTCTTCAGTTCACACGTCAGTTGTTCCAGGTGCAACGACGTATCATTACGACGGTTTCCGATCTTACGGCTGGCCATTTTCGATGAAATATGGTGCTGAGATGAGACACAGTGGAAAAAGCGTCTGTTGCACACTTCAGCTTGCTAAATAATGGTTTCAACGCATGCCTGACTTTTACTTATTAATTATTCCTATGGATGGTTTCCAATGTGTGCTGAGATGTGTTTTCAATTCACACTGTCATTATCTAATGTCGTCTAGTAGGCAAACAGAGATTTGCCGTGTTTCTCATGTTTTCAATTTAGTGTTTCGTGTTCCGTGTGCCGGCCTCGCATTCGCCCGTTACACACAGTGTTTGAAAGTGTATGCTCGACGTTAATTCGACGTCTTTCGGCGTTGAAAACACCACAGGCGGGCGGCCTGCCCCCCGGACAGAATTCGGGGGCAGCCTGTTACCTCCGCTCGATCCAGTTACCGAATACACGAAAGAAAGCTCGCGCGAGTGATTTGTGTTTGCTGTGCACATCCTGCCAGGCTTACCAACGCGCGTGTGCTGAGTCTCTCCAGCATCCAGGACTGCCTGAGATGCGTGCAAGTGGCCATCGCGAGAGTGTGGAGAGTGTTTCGTGCGCGTGGATGTCTGCCGGTCTGGCGGGGAGGCAGTGTGCCTTTACTTGTTATTTCACACGCTCTTCTGCTAGACGATACTTCTGGATGCTGAATGCGCGGTACGTCCAGTGCATACGTTGGGTGAGTAGTTTCGCATTCCGCTAACGATGACGGTAATAACATCAACCAAAGTGTTCCGGACACCAACGGATGTGCTTGATTATACTCACGGTGATGTTTTTTTTTGCTCCGTCGCAGGAACGCACAGGAACGGAACATCTAGCCGTCGTTTGACGATGTACGAAACAAGGATTTGGGCATCGGGTAAGAGCGCACATACCGTTCACTTTCGCAAATTCAGCCAAATACTGCCACACGTTCTTAACTACTGTCCGTTTGTTGCAGCTCCCGATCCCGCCACTCGTCAGGGAAGTGGTCCCCGGAATCAATATAGTGCTGGAACGCTCTCCTCAAGACACCGGGAAAGGCCGTCATCGCTGCAATGAAGGCCACGTTCGGGATGTTGTTGCCGTCACCAGGGGCACGCTGTGGGTTGAGCGATTGCGCAATGCTCAAAAGCAGCTCCCCTGCGCTGGAGTGGATTCCGCTCCGTGTCCGTGGATGGATGTCTAACGACCCCATAATCTCGACGAACACTTCCTTGTTGAAACTTGTTCGCTTCTCGCACAAGCCTGGCTATCGGCTGATGAACTGTCGCTGTGTGGATTACTATTACATGTGAAGTTTACTAACAGATAAAAAGATCCTTATAGGCTAACAATATTAATTGTATTGGTGCAGTGTGTTAGTGAGATCCTACGTGGGAGGCTGTACCTGTTTAGGTCCGCGTCGCGTTTGTCCTAACAGAACAGCGTTTGCCTTCGGAGCTTCGATTTATTTGGACATCCTAGGTACATAAAAAGGTGTTGCCTATCCCGGCCCGGTTGCGTTTATTGTACACCTCTGCTAACTCCCTAGCTGAATGTTTATCGGACGCGTGGGTGTGACATAATATTTTAGGAAGCCAAGCGCCATAAATTGCTCAAACGCCTTCTGAACGGGATCGTTTAGACTAAAGCTTGAGTTTGCTCGATGAGCTTACAATTGTTAGAATTAATAGGAAGACACCAGCGTGTGTCGCTTGCGGCTTACTTTCTACGACTGCGCGATCCCGCCGCGTCAGTCTCGGTTTTATTGATGGTGTCATAGCTGCCCAAGGTCGATACATTACATTTAACAACAATCACAGAAGCAAACAGCTACACACGATGCGTTCGCCATTTTTTACGCTCTCGACTCCCCCCTCCCCCTTTCCCAAAAGAGACATTTTCAGCAACGGTAGAGCATTCGCTAGACTGTGTCGTTCTAATTCCTGTACCGGTCTCGCTCTCGCAATCATTCGATCGGTCGATGAACATTCTCAGGAGAGCATACGCTCTCGCGTACGGCGCCGCAGTGAGAATGTGTCAGTGTATCAACCGTATGTACTTTGGCGCTTTTGTCACTATCTTTCCTTCACCTCACACAAGTGGTCCGATGGCCGACGCTACAGCGGCGCCGGTCTTCACATAGCAGGGCCGCCCCGGGTTTCAAATCCCATCACACTACTCTACTGAAGCTTTTTGAAACTTTCGTTTTGTTTTTTTTTTCTTTTTTTTTTTTTATGTGGAGTTTCTGTTTTCCAGTCGCTTAAGCATAATGTGTGGCCGACCTTTTACCCGACGTTTAATGCGTGCGCGCCTTTTCGCCTCGAGGACGCGTTTATTTTGACCAACGACGACGGTTTCAGACGTTAAGTGTCATCGTTTTAAACTATGTCGTCGCCTATGAACATGCACATTGTAATATTATTGTACCGGCACCAGTGATAGCACCGACGTACGCGTTGTACAAACAACCAGACCACGCCCATTGCCACTCCCTTTGCCACCGCCGCCGTCGTTTTTAGTCCCCCGTGGGGGTAGTTGCGAAAAAATCACGAATTTTCGACACTGCCGCATAGACGCACGCCCATACAAAGCTGGCCGCGTTGATCGGGCCCTTCGCAGGCGGCGAGCAGTACTGGCAGCTGTGCGCGCTGTACAAGCCATCATTCCCACTGGCGCACCATTTCCCAGCATCGCGAATCACCGGCGTCGTTGTTAGTTTCGCCTCACAGTAGTGCGCCAAACACGCGCGTACCCAGCACTGCACTATAAACGCACCGCATTCATACTGGCCCGGCAACGCGGTCGCTTCTCGCACAATGTCTGAATATCGAACGGTGCAAGGTAATGATTTGTGTGGGTGTAAATAAACAAATGATGTGTGTGTATGTGTGTGTGTGGGTGATGTGTAAGTTGTGTTCGTTGCGCAGTGCTGTCTGTCCGGCACTGCGTATTGCCCAGGTGCCCATATACTACTACGAGTAAAACCCAGTCAAGGAACCCGCTTCTGGGTTGGGGGTGGTTGGTAAAGTTTGTGAAGCAATTTTATTCGATCCTTCGATACAATCGCAAAACTGTGTACAATTATCAGACCAAACCATGTGTGTTGTGTTGTTCACGGGCAAAGCTGGTCCCTGGAAAGCGGAATGGGAATGCGAATGGGAGGAAACCAAAGCTAGCTTTAGATAGAAATAAAACTACATTTCTATGTAATTGAAACAGTGGCCGTGCAGAGGCTATTTATTGATTATTTTAAATGCGTAATGGTCTATCGTAATGGTAAAGTAATCCTCCGTAATGGCCACCTCGTTCTCGTTCTCGTTGGTCGTTGGCTATTTATGTGCCGAGCGCATGCGTCGTACCGTGGTCCAAAATCTAGCCGGAACTAGCACATTGAGCGGGTGCTGCGCTCGTTGGTATACCGGCGCGCTCTTCGCTCCTAGCATTTCGTCATAGTCCAACAGCAAATGTGGAGCCAGCACCAAAAACAGCTGTTCAGCCCACCCTGGCAGGCGACAGCTGGCAAAGGCTAACTGCCAACATGGTAGCCCGAGATGCTCGATGCTCATGCGTAAGTAGGTCGTAAAGGAGTCCGCCAACAGTGTCCACTTCCACGATCCCACTTCCAACAAATAAATTTCCGGACGGGTTGTAACGTTTGTCTTGTACACGAGTAAAACGAAACCCCTGTCACCTATGCGGTCGAGCTCGAACACAGTTCCCGGTCCTTTCAGTTCGAGGTTCTGGATGTGTGTCAATTTAGGTATGTAGAGGTGGCCTACACGTAATTTTGCGCGCTTCGAATAATTGTAAGTCCAGCTCGTGTGCATCCCATCGGTCGACAGGTAAAAACGCTTCATGTCGTCCGGCATAAAAACGAAATTCTTGTACTCCCAAACCCTTAAATCTGCCGCTGTGCATGGTCCGTTGTCATCTGATGTCACGTTGCTCACTCGCGGCAGTTCGTTCAGTTTGTTCTTCAGTTCACACGTCAGTTGTTCCAGGTGCAACGACGTATCATTACGACGGTTTCCGATCTTACGGCTGGCCATTTTCGATGAAATATGGTGCTGAGATGAGACACAGTGGAAAAAGCGTCTGTTGCACACTTCAGCTTGCTAAATAATGGTTTCAACGCATGCCTGACTTTTACTTATTAATTATTCCTATGGATGGTTTCCAATGTGTGCTGAGATGTGTTTTCAATTCACACTGTCATTATCTAATGTCGTCTAGTAGGCAAACAGAGATTTGCCGTGTTTCTCATGTTTTCAATTTAGTGTTTCGTGTTCCGTGTGCCGGCCTCGCATTCGCCCGTTACACACAGTGTTTGAAAGTGTATGCTCGACGTTAATTCGACGTCTTTCGGCGTTGAAAACACCACAGGCGGGCGGCCTGCCCCCCGGACAGAATTCGGGGGCAGCCTGTTACCTCCGCTCGATCCAGTTACCGAATACACGAAAGAAAGCTCGCGCGAGTGATTTGTGTTTGCTGTGCACATCCTGCCAGGCTTACCAACGCGCGTGTGCTGAGTCTCTCCAGCATCCAGGACTGCCTGAGATGCGTGCAAGTGGCCATCGCGAGAGTGTGGAGAGTGTTTCGTGCGCGTGGATGTCTGCCGGTCTGGCGGGGAGGCAGTGTGCCTTTACTTGTTATTTCACACGCTCTTCTGCTAGACGATACTTCTGGATGCTGAATGCGCGGTACGTCCAGTGCATACGTTGGGTGAGTAGTTTCGCATTCCGCTAACGATGACGGTAATAACATCAACCAAAGTGTTCCGGACACCAACGGATGTGCTTGATTATACTCACGGTGATGTTTTTTTTTGCTCCGTCGCAGGAACGCACAGGAACGGAACATCTAGCCGTCGTTTGACGATGTACGAAACAAGGATTTGGGCATCGGGTAAGAGCGCACATACCGTTCACTTTCGCAAATTCAGCCAAATACTGCCACACGTTCTTAACTACTGTCCGTTTGTTGCAGCTCCCGATCCCGCCACTCGTCAGGGAAGTGGTCCCCGGAATCAATATAGTGCTGGAACGCTCTCCTCAAGACACCGGGAAAGGCCGTCATCGCTGCAATGAAGGCCACGTTCGGGATGTTGTTGCCGTCACCAGGGGCACGCTGTGGGTTGAGCGATTGCGCAATGCTCAAAAGCAGCTCCCCTGCGCTGGAGTGGATTCCGCTCCGTGTCCGTGGATGGATGTCTAACGACCCCATAATCTCGACGAACACTTCCTTGTTGAAACTTGTTCGCTTCTCGCACAAGCCTGGCTATCGGCTGATGAACTGTCGCTGTGTGGATTACTATTACATGTGAAGTTTACTAACAGATAAAAAGATCCTTATAGGCTAACAATATTAATTGTATTGGTGCAGTGTGTTAGTGAGATCCTACGTGGGAGGCTGTACCTGTTTAGGTCCGCGTCGCGTTTGTCCTAACAGAACAGCGTTTGCCTTCGGAGCTTCGATTTATTTGGACATCCTAGGTACATAAAAAGGTGTTGCCTATCCCGGCCCGGTTGCGTTTATTGTACACCTCTGCTAACTCCCTAGCTGAATGTTTATCGGACGCGTGGGTGTGACATAATATTTTAGGAAGCCAAGCGCCATAAATTGCTCAAACGCCTTCTGAACGGGATCGTTTAGACTAAAGCTTGAGTTTGCTCGATGAGCTTACAATTGTTAGAATTAATAGGAAGACACCAGCGTGTGTCGCTTGCGGCTTACTTTCTACGACTGCGCGATCCCGCCGCGTCAGTCTCGGCTTTTATTGATGGTGTCATAGCTGCCCAAGGTCGATACATTACATTTAACAACAATCACAGAAGCAAACAGCTACACACGATGCGTTCGCCATTTTTTACGCTCTCGACTCCCCCCTCCCCCTTTCCGAAAGAGACATTTTCAGCAACGGTAGAGCATTCGCTAGACTGTGTCGTTCTAATTCCTGTACCGGTCTCGCTCTCGCAATCATTCGATCGGTCGATGAAGCATTCTCAGGAGAGCATACGCTCTCGCGTACGGCGCCGCAGTGAGAATGTGTCAGTGTATCAACCGTATGTACTTTGGCGCTTTTGTCACTACCTTTCCTTCTCCTCGCACAAGTGGTCCGGTGGCCGACGCTACAGCGGCGCCGGTCTTCACATGGCAGGGCCGCCCCGGGAATCAAATCCCATCACTACTACTCTACTGAAGCTTTTTGAAATTTTCGTTTTGTTTTTTTTTTCTTTTTTTTTTTTATGTGGAGTTTCTGTTTTCCAGCCGCTTAAGCATAATGTGTGGCCGACCTTTTACCCGACGTTTAATGCGTGCGCGCCTTTTCGCCTCGAGGACGCGTTTATTTAGACCAACGACGACGGTTTCAGACGTTAAGTGTCATCGTTTTTTTAAACTCTGTCGTCGCCTATGAACATGCACATTGTAATATTATTGTACCGGCACCAGTGATAGCACCGACGTACGCGTTGTACAAACAACCAGACCACGCCCATTGCCACTCCTTTTGCCCCCGCCGCCGTCGTTTTTAGTCCCCCGTGGGGGTAGTTGCGAAAAAATCACGAATTTTCGACACTGCCGCATAGACGCACGCCCATACAAAGCTGGCCGCGTTGATCGGGCCCTTCGCAGGCGGCGAGCAGTACTGGCAGCTGTGCGCGCTGTACAAGCCATCATTCCCACTGGCGCACCATTTCCCAGCATCGCGAATCACCGGCGTCGTTGTTAGTTTCGCCTCACAGTAGTGCGCCAAACACGCGCGTACCCAGCACTGCACTATAAACGCACCGCATTCATACTGGCCCGGCAACGCGGTCGCTTCTCGCACAATGTCTGAATATCGAACGGTGCAAGGTAATGATTTGTGTGGGTGTAAATAAACAAATGATGTGTGTGTATGTGTGTGTGTGGGTGATGTGTAAGTTGTGTTCGTTGCGCAGTGCTGTCTGTCCGGCACTGCGTATTGCCCAGGTGCCCATATACTACTACGGGTAAAACCCAGTCAAGGAACCCGCTTCTGGGTTGGGGGTGGTTGGTGAAGTTTGTGAAGCAATTTTATTCGATCCTTCGATACAATCGCAAAACTGTGTACAATTATCAGACCAAACCATGTGTGTTGTGTTGTTCACGGGCAAAGCTGGTCCCTGGAAAGCGGAATGGGAATGCGAATGGGAGGAAACCAAAGCTAGCTTTAGATAGAAATAAAACTACATTTCTATGTAATTGAAACAGTGGCCGTGCAGTGGCTATTTATTGATTATTTTAAATGCGTAATGGTCTATCGTAATGGTAAAGTAATCCTCCGTAATGGCCACCTCGTTCTCGTTCTCGTTGGTCGTTGGCTATTTATGTGCCGAGCGCATGCGTCGTACCGTGGTCCAAAATCTAGCCGGATCTAGCACATTGAGCGGGTGCTGCGCTCGTTGGTATACCGGCGCGCTCTTCGCTCCTAGCATTTCGTCATAGTCCAACAGCAAATGTGGAGCCAGCACCAAAAACAGCTGTTCAGCCCACCCTGGCAGGCGACAGCTGGCAAAGGCTAACTGCCAACATGGTAGCCCGAGATGCTCGATGCTCATGCGTAAGTAGGTCGTAAAGGAGTCCGCCAACAGTGTCCACTTCCACGATCCCACTTCCAACAAATAAATTTCCGGACGGGTTGTAACGTTTGTCTTGTACACGAGTAAAACGAAACCCCTGTCACCTATGCGGTCGAGCTCGAACACAGTTCCCGGTCCTTTCAGTTCGAGGTTCTGGATGTGTGTCAATTTAGGTATGTAGAGGTGGCCTACACGTAATTTTGCGCGCTTCGAATAATTGTAAGTCCAGCTCGTGTGCATCCCATCGGTCGACAGGTAAAAACGCTTCATGTCGTCCGGCATAAAAACGAAATTCTTGTACTCCCAAACCCTTAAATCTGCCGCTGTGCATGGTCCGTTGTCATCTGATGTCACGTTGCTCACTCGCGGCAGTTCGTTCAGTTTGTTCTTCAGTTCACACGTCAGTTGTTCCAGGTGCAACGACGTATCATTACGACGGTTTCCGATCTTACGGCTGGCCATTTTCGATGAAATATGGTGCTGAGATGAGACACAGTGGAAAAAGCGTCTGTTGCACACTTCAGCTTGCTAAATAATGGTTTCAACGCATGCCTGACTTTTACTTATTAATTATTCCTATGGATGGTTTCCAATGTGTGCTGAGATGTGTTTTCAATTCACACTGTCATTATCTAATGTCGTCTAGTAGGCAAACAGAGATTTGCCGTGTTTCTCATGTTTTCAATTTAGTGTTTCGTGTTCCGTGTGCCGGCCTCGCATTCGCCCGTTACACACAGTGTTTGAAAGTGTATGCTCGACGTTAATTCGACGTCTTTCGGCGTTGAAAACACCACAGGCGGGCGGCCTGCCCCCCGGACAGAATTCGGGGGCAGCCTGTTACCTCCGCTCGATCCAGTTACCGAATACACGAAAGAAAGCTCGCGCGAGTGATTTGTGTTTGCTGTGCACATCCTGCCAGGCTTACCAACGCGCGTGTGCTGAGTCTCTCCAGCATCCAGGACTGCCTGAGATGCGTGCAAGTGGCCATCGCGAGAGTGTGGAGAGTGTTTCGTGCGCGTGGATGTCTGCCGGTCTGGCGGGGAGGCAGTGTGCCTTTACTTGTTATTTCACACGCTCTTCTGCTAGACGATACTTCTGGATGCTGAATGCGCGGTACGTCCAGTGCATACGTTGGGTGAGTAGTTTCGCATTCCGCTAACGATGACGGTAATAACATCAACCAACGTGTTCCGGACACCAACGGATGTGCTTGATTATACTCACGGTGATGTTTTTTTTTGCTCCGTCGCAGGAACGCACAGGAACGGAACATCTAGCCGTCGTTTGACGATGTACGAAACAAGGATTTGGGCATCGGGTAAGAGCGCACATACCGTTCACTTTCGCAAATTCAGCCAAATACTGCCACACGTTCTTAACTACTGTCCGTTTGTTGCAGCTCCCGATCCCGCCACTCGTCAGGGAAGTGGTCCCCGGAATCAATATAGTGCTGGAACGCTCTCCTCAAGACACCGGGAAAGGCCGTCATCGCTGCAATGAAGGCCACGTTCGGGATGTTGTTGCCGTCACCAGGGGCACGCTGTGGGTTGAGCGATTGCGCAATGCTCAAAAGCAGCTCCCCTGCGCTGGAGTGGATTCCGCTCCGTGTCCGTGGATGGATGTCTAACGACCCCATAATCTCGACGAACACTTCCTTGTTGAAACTTGTTCGCTTCTCGCACAAGCCTGGCTATCGGCTGATGAACTGTCGCTGTGTGGATTACTATTACATGTGAAGTTTACTAACAGATAAAAAGATCCTTATAGGCTAACAATATTAATTGTATTGGTGAAGTGTGTTAGTGAGATCCTACGTGGGAGGCTGTACCTGTTTAGGTCCGCGTCGCGTTTGTCCTAACAGAACAGCGTTTGCCTTCGGAGCTTCGATTTATTTGGACATCCTAGGTACATAAAAAGGTGTTGCCTATCCCGGCCCGGTTGCGTTTATTGTACACCTCTGCTAACTCCCTAGCTGAATGTTTATCGGACGCGTGGGTGTGACATAATATTTTAGGAAGCCAAGCGCCATAAATTGCTCAAACGCCTTCTGAACGGGATCGTTTAGACTAAAGCTTGAGTTTGCTCGATGAGCTTACAATTGTTAGAATTAATAGGAAGACACCAGCGTGTGTCGCTTGCGGCTTACTTTCTACGACTGCGCGATCCCGCCGCGTCAGTCTCGCTTTTATTGATGGTGTCATAGCTGCCCAAGGTCGATACATTACATTTAACAACAATCACAGAAGCAAACAGCTACACACGATGCGTTCGCCATTTTTTACGCTCTCGACTCCCCCCTCCCCCTTTCCGAAAGAGACATTTTCAGCAACGGTAGAGCATTCGCTAGACTGTGTCGTTCTAATTCCTGTACCGGTCTCGCTCTCGCAATCATTCGATCGGTCGATGAGCATTCTCAGGAGAGCATACGCTCTCGCGTACGGCGCCGCAGTGAGAATGTGTCAGTGTATCAACCGTATGTACTTTGGCGCTTTTCTCACTATCTTTCCTTCACCTCGCACAAGTGGTCCGGTGGCCGACGCTACAGCGGCGCCGGTCTTCACATGGCAGGGCCGTCCCGGGATTCGAATCCCATTACCACTACTCTATTGAAGCTTTTTGAAACTTTCGTTTTGTTTTTTTTTTTTTTTTTTTTTTTTTATGTGGAGTTTCTGTTTTCCAGTCGCTTAAGCATAATGTGTGGCCGACCTTTTACCCGACGTTTAATGCGTGCGCGCCTTTTCGCCTCGAGGACGCGTTTATTTAGACCAACGACGACGGTTTCAGACGTTAAGTGTCATCGTTTTTTAAACTATGTCGTCGCCTATGAACATGCACATTGTAATATTATTGTACCGGCACCAGTGATAGCACCGACGTACGCGTTGTACAAACAACCAGACCACGCCCATTGCCACTCCCTTTGCCACCGCCGCCGTCGTTTTTAGTCCCCCGTGGGGGTAGTTGCGAAAAAATCACGAATTTTCGACACTGCCGCATAGACGCACGCCCATACAAAGCTGGCCGCGTTGATCGGGCCCTTCGCAGGCGGCGAGCAGTACTGGCAGCTGTGCGCGCTGTACAAGCCATCATTCCCACTGGCGCACCATTTCCCAGCATCGCGAATCACCGGCGTCGTTGTTAGTTTCGCCTCACAGTAGTGCGCCAAACACGCGCGTACCCAGCACTGCACTATAAACGCACCGCATTCATACTGGCCCGGCAACGCGGTCGCTTCTCGCACAATGTCTGAATATCGAACGGTGCAAGGTAATGATTTGTGTGGGTGTAAATAAACAAATGATGTGTGTGTATGTGTGTGTGTGGGTGATGTGTAAGTTGTGTTCGTTGCGCAGTGCTGTCTGTCCGGCACTGCGTATTGCCCAGGTGCCCATATACTACTACGGGTAAAACCCAGTCAAGGAACCCGCTTCTGGGTTGGGGGTGGTTGGTGAAGTTTGTGAAGCAATTTTATTCGATCCTTCGATACAATCGCAAAACTGTGTACAATTATCAGACCAAACCATGTGTGTTGTGTTGTTCACGGGCAAAGCTGGTCCCTGGAAAGCGGAATGGGAATGCGAATGGGAGGAAACCAAAGCTAGCTTTAGATAGAAATAAAACTACATTTCTATGTAATTGAAACAGTGGCCGTGCAGTGGCTATTTATTGATTATTTTAAATGCGTAATGGTCTATCGTAATGGTAAAGTAATCCTCCGTAATGGCCACCTCGTTCTCGTTCTCGTTGGTCGTTGGCTATTTATGTGCCGAGCGCATGCGTCGTACCGTGGTCCAAAATCTAGCCGGATCTAGCACATTGAGCGGGTGCTGCGCTCGTTGGTATACCGGCGCGCTCTTCGCTCCTAGCATTTCGTCATAGTCCAACAGCAAATGTGGAGCCAGCACCAAAAACAGCTGTTCAGCCCACCCTGGCAGGCGACAGCTGGCAAAGGCTAACTGCCAACATGGTAGCCCGAGATGCTCGATGCTCATGCGTAAGTAGGTCGTAAAGGAGTCCGCCAACAGTGTCCACTTCCACGATCCCACTTCCAACAAATAAATTTCCGGACGGGTTGTAACGTTTGTCTTGTACACGAGTAAAACGAAACCCCTGTCACCTATGCGGTCGAGCTCGAACACAGTTCCCGGTCCTTTCAGTTCGAGGTTCTGGATGTGTGTCAATTTAGGTATGTAGAGGTGGCCTACACGTAATTTTGCGCGCTTCGAATAATTGTAAGTCCAGCTCGTGTGCATCCCATCGGTCGACAGGTAAAAACGCTTCATGTCGTCCGGCATAAAAACGAAATTCTTGTACTCCCAAACCCTTAAATCTGCCGCTGTGCATGGTCCGTTGTCATCTGATGTCACGTTGCTCACTCGCGGCAGTTCGTTCAGTTTGTTCTTCAGTTCACACGTCAGTTGTTCCAGGTGCAACGACGTATCATTACGACGGTTTCCGATCTTACGGCTGGCCATTTTCGATGAAATATGGTGCTGAGATGAGACACAGTGGAAAAAGCGTCTGTTGCACACTTCAGCTTGCTAAATAATGTTTTCAACGCATGCCTGACTTTAACTTATTAATTATTCCTATGGATGGTTTCCAATGTGTGCTGAGATGTGTTTTCAATTCACACTGTCATTATCTAATGTCGTCTAGTAGGCAAACAGAGATTTGCCGTGTTTCTCATGTTTTCAATTTAGTGTTTCGTGTTCCGTGTGCCGGCCTCGCATTCGCCCGTTACACACAGTGTTTGAAAGTGTATGCTCGACGTTAATTCGACGTCTTTCGGCGTTGAAAACACCACAGGCGGGCGGCCTGCCCCCCGGACAGAATTCGGGGGCATCCTGTTACCTCCGCTCGATCCAGTTACCGAATACACGAAAGAAAGCTCGCGCGAGTGATTTGTGTTTGCTGTGCACATCCTGCCAGGCTTACCAACGCGCGTGTGCTGAGTCTCTCCAGCATCCAGGACTGCCTGAGATGCGTGCAAGTGGCCATCGCGAGAGTGTGGAGAGTGTTTCGTGCGCGTGGATGTCTGCCGGTCTGGCGGGGGGGGGAGGCAGTGTGCCTTTACTTGTTATTTCACACGCTCTTCTGCTAGACGATACTTCTGGATGCTGAATGCGCGGTACGTCCAGTGCATACGTTGGGTGAGTAGTTTCGCATTCCGCTAACGATGACGGTAATAACATCAACCACCGTGTTCCGGACACCAACGGATGTGCTTGATTATACTCACGGTGATGTTTTTTTTTGCTCCGTCGCAGGAACGCACAGGAACGGAACATCTAGCCGTCGTTTGACGATGTACGAAACAAGGATTTGGGCATCGGGTAAGAGCGCACATACCGTTCACTTTCGCAAATTCAGCCAAATACTGCCACACGTTCTTAACTACTGTCCGTTTGTTGCAGCTCCCGATCCCGCCACTCGTCAGGGAAGTGGTCCCCGGAATCAATATAGTGCTGGAACGCTCTCCTGAAGACACCGGGAAAGGCCGTCATCGCTGCAATGAAGGCCACGTTCGGGATGTTGTTGCCGTCACCAGGGGCACGCTGTGGGTTGAGCGATTGCGCAATGCTCAAAAGCAGCTCCCCTGCGCTGGAGTGGATTCCGCTCCGTGTCCGTGGATGGATGTCTAACGACCCCATAATCTCGACGAACACTTCCTTGTTGAAACTTGTTCGCTTCTCGCACAAGCCTGGCTATCGGCTGATGAACTGTCGCTGTGTGGATTACTATTACATGTGAAGTTTACTAACAGATAAAAAGATCCTTATAGGCTAACAATATTAATTGTATTGGTGAAGTGTGTTAGTGAGATCCTACGTGGGAGGCTGTACCTGTTTAGGTCCGCGTCGCGTTTGTCCTAACAGAACAGCGTTTGCCTTCGGAGCTTCGATTTATTTGGACATCCTAGGTACATAAAAAGGTGTTGCCTATCCCGGCCCGGTTGCGTTTATTGTACACCTCTGCTAACTCCCTAGCTGAATGTTTATCGGACGCGTGGGTGTGACATAATATTTTAGGAAGCCAAGCGCCATAAATTGCTCAAACGCCTTCTGAACGGGATCGTTTAGACTAAAGCTTGAGTTTGCTCGATGAGCTTACAATTGTTATAATTAATAGGAAGACACCAGCGTGTGTCGCTTGCGGCTTACTCTCTACGACTGCGCGATCCCGCCGCGTCAGTCTCGCTTTTAGCTGTATGGTGTCATAGCTGCCCAAGGTCGATACATTACATTTAACAACAATCACAGAAGCAAACAGCTACACACGATGCGTTCGCCATTTTTTACGCTCTCGACTCCCCCCTCCCCCTTTCCGAAAGAGACATTTTCAGCAACGGTAGAGCATTCGCTAGACTGTGTCGTTCTAATTCCTGTACCGGTCTCGCTCTCGCAATCATTCGATCGGTCGATGAGCATTCTCAGGAGAGCATACGCTCTCGCGTACGGCGCCGCAGTGAGAATGTGTCAGTGTATCAACCGTATGTACTTTGGCGCTTTTGTCACTACCTTTCCTTTCCTCTCCACAAGTGGTCCGGTGGCCGACGCTACAGCGGCGCCGGTCTTCACATGGCAGGGCCGCCCCGGGATTCGAATCCCATCACTACTCTACTGAAGCTTTTTGAAACTTTCGTTTTGTTTTTTTTTTCTTTTTTTTTTTATGTGGAGTTTCTGTTTTCCAGCCGCTTAAGCATAATGTGTGGCCGACCTTTTACCCGACGTTTAATGCGTGCGCGCCTTTTCGCCTCGAGGACGCGTTTATTTAGACCAACGACGACGGTTTCAGACGTTAAGTGTCATCGTATTTTTTTTAAACTATGTCGTCGCCTATGAACATGCACATTGTAATATTATTGTACCGGCACCAGTGATGGCACCGACGTACGCGTTGTACAAACAACCAGACCACGCCCATTGCCACTCCTTTTGCCCCCGCCGCCGTCGTTTTTAGTCCCCCGTGGGGGTAGTTGCGAAAAAATCACGAATTTTCGACACTGCCGTATAGACGCACGCCCATACAAAGCTGGCCGCGTTGATCGGGCCCTTCGCAGGCGGCGAGCAGTACTGGCAGCTGTGCGCGCTGTACAAGCCATCATTCCCACTGGCGCACCTTTTCCCAGCATCGCGAATCACCGGCGTCGTTGTTAGTTTCGCCTCACAGTAGTGCGCCAAACACGCGCGTACCCAGCACTGCACTATAAACGCACCGCATTCATACTGGCCCGGCAACGCGGTCGCTTCTCGCACAATGTCTGAATATCGAACGGTGCAAGGTAATGATTTGTGTGGGTGTAAATAAACAAATGATGTGTGTGTGTGTGTGTGTGTTGTGGGTGATGTGTAAGTTGTGTTCGTTGCGCAGTGCTGTCTGTCCGGCACTGTGTATTGCCCAGGTGCCCATATACTGCTACGGGTAAAACCCAGTCAAGGAACCCGCTTCTGGGTTGGGGGTGGTTGGTGAAGTTTGTGAAGCAATTTTATTCGATCCTTCGATACAATCGCAAAACTGTGTACAATTATCAGACCAAACCATGTGTGTTGTGTTGTTCACGGGCAAAGCTGGTCCCTGGAAAGCGGAATGGGAATGCGAATGGAAGGAAACCAAAGCTAGCTTTAGATAGAAATAAAACTACATTTCTATGTAATTGAAACAGTGGCCGTGCAGTGGCTATTTATTGATTATTTTAAATGCGTAATGGTCTATCGTAATGGTAAAGTAATCCTCCGTAATGGCCACCTCGTTCTCGTTGGTCGTTGGTCGTTGGCTATTTATGTGCCGACATGGGTACATAAAAAGGTGTTGCCTATCCTGGCCCGGTTGCGTTTATTGTACACCTCTGCTAACTCCCTAGCTGAATGTTTATCGGACGCGTGGGTGTGACATAATATTTTAGGAAGCCAAGCGCCATAAATTGCTCAAACGCCTTCTGAACGGGATCGTTTAGACTAAAGCTTGAGTTTGCTCGATGAGCTTACAATTGTTAGAATTAATAGGAAGACACCAGCGTGTGTCGCTTGCGGCTTACTTTCTACGACTGCGCGATCCCGCCGCGTCAGTCTCGGTTTTATTGATGGTGTCATAGCTGCCCAAGGTCGATATATTACATTTAACAACAATCACAGAAGCAAACAGCTACACACGATGCGTTCGCCATTTTTTACGCTCTCGACTCCCCCCTCCCCCTTTCCTAAAGAGACATTTTCAGCAACGGTAGAGCATTCGCTAGACTGTGTCGTTCTAATTCCTGTACCGGTCTCGCTCTCGCAATCATTCGATCGGTCGATGAGCATTCTCAGGAGAGCATACGCTCTCGCGTACGGCGCCGCAGTGAGAATGTGTCAGTGTATCAACCGTATGTACTTTGGCGCTTTTGTCACTACCTTTCCTTCTCCTCGCACAAGTGGTCCGGTGGCCGACGCTAAAGCGGCGCCGGTCTTCACATGGCAGGGCCGCCCCGGGATTCGAATCCCATCACTACTCTACTGAAGCTTTTTGAAACTTTCGTTTTGTTTTTTTTTGTTTTTTTTTTTTTTTTATGTGGAGTTTCTGTTTTCCAGTCGCTTAAGCATAATGTGTGGCCGACCTTTTACCCGACGTTTAATGCGTGCGCGCCTTTTCGCCTCGAGGACGCGTTTATTTAGACCAACGACGACGGTTTCAGACGCTAAGTGTCATCGTTTTTTTTTTAAACTATGTCGTCGCCTATGAACATGCACATTGTAATATTATTGTACCCAGTGCCAGGTGCCAGTGATGGCACCGACGTACGCGTTGTACAAACAACCAGACCACGCCCATTGCCACTCCTTTTGCCCCCGCCGCCGTCGTTTTTAGTCCCCCGTGGGGGTAGTTGCGAAAAAATCACGAATTTTCGACACTGCCGCATAGACGCACGCCCATACAAAGCTGGCCGCGTTGATCGGGCCCTTCGCAGGCGGCGAGCAGTACTGGCAGCTGTGCGCGCTGTACAAGCCATCATTCCCACTGGCGCACCTTTTCCCAGCATCGCGAATCACCGGCGTCGTTGTTAGTTTCGCCTCACAGTAGTGCGCCAAACACGCGCGTACCCAGCACTGCACTATAAACGCACCGCATTCATACTGGCCCGGCAACGCGGTCGCTTCTCGCACAATGTCTGAATATCGAACGGTGCAAGGTAATGATTTGTGTGGGTGTAAATAAACAAATGATGTGTGTGTGTATGTGTGTGTGTGGGTGATGTGTAAGTTGTGTTCGTTGCGCAGTGCTGTCTGTCCGGCACTGTGTATTGCCCAGGTGCCCATATACTGCTGCGACGGGTAAAACCCAGTCAAGGAACCCGCTTCTGGGTTGGGGGTGGTTGGTAAAGTTTGTGAAGCAATTTTATTCGATCCTTCGATACAATCGCAAAACTGTGTACAATTATCAGACCAAACCATGTGTGTTGTGTTGTTCACGGGCAAAGCTGGTCCCTGGAATGCGGAATGGGAATGCGAATGGGAGGAAACCAAAGCTAGCTTTAGATAGAAATAAAACTACATTTCTATGTAATTGAAACAGTGGCCGTGCAGTGGCTATTTATTGATTATTTTAAATGCGTAATGGTCTATCGTAATGGTAAAGTAATCCTCCGTAATGGCCACCTCGTTCTCGTTCTCGTTGGTCGTTGGCTATTTATGTGCCGAGCGCATGCGTCGTACCGTGGTCCAAAATCTAGCCGGATCTAGCACATTGAGCGGGTGCTGCGCTCGTTGGTATACCGGCGCGCTCTTCGCTCCTAGCATTTCGTCATAGTCCAACAGCAAATGTGGAGCCAGCACCAAAAACAGCTGTTCAGCCCACCCTGGCAGGCGACAGCTGGCAAAGGCTAACTGCCAACATGGTAGCCCGAGATGCTCGATGCTCATGCGTAAGTAGGTCGTAAAGGAGTCCGCCAACAGTGTCCACTTCCACGATCCCACTTCCAACAAATAAATTTCCGGACGGGTTGTAACGTTTGTCTTGTACACGAGTAAAACGAAACCCCTGTCACCTATGCGGTCGAGCTCGAACACAGTTCCCGGTCCTTTCAGTTCGAGGTTCTGGATGTGTGTCAATTTAGGTATGTAGAGGTGGCCTACACGTAATTTTGCGCGCTTCGAATAATTGTAAGTCCAGCTCGTGTGCATCCCATCGGTCGACAGGTAAAAACGCTTCATATCGTCCGGCATAAAAACGAAATTCTTGTACTCCCAAGTCCTTAAATCTGCCGCTGTGCATGGTCCGTTGTCATCTGATGTCACGTTGCTCACTCGCGGCAGTTCGTTCAGTTTGTTCTTCAGTTCACACGTCAGTTGTTCCAGGTGCAACGACGTATCATTACGACGGTTTCCGATCTTACGGCTGGCCATTTTCGATGAAATATGGTGCTGAGATGAGACACAGTGGAAAAAAGCGTCTGTTGCACACTTCAGCTTGCTAAATAATGGTTTCAACGCATGCCTGACTTTTACTTATTAATTATTCCTATGGATGGTTTCCAATGTGTGCTGAGATGTGTTTTCAATTCACACTGTCATTATCTAATGTCGTCTAGTAGGCAAACAGAGATTTGCCGTGTTTCTCATGTTTTCAATTTAGTGTTTCGTGTTCCGTGTGCCGGCCTCGCATTCGCCCGTTACACACAGTGTTTGAAAGTGTATGCTCGACGTTAATTCGACGTCTTTCGGCGTTGAAAACACCACAGGCGGGCGGCCTGCCCCCCGGACAGAATTCGGGGGCAGCCTGTTACCTCCGCTCGATCCAGTTACCGAATACACGAAAGAAAGCTCGCGCGAGTGATTTGTGTTTGCTGTGCACATCCTGCCAGGCTTACCAACGCGCGTGTGCTGAGTCTCTCCAGCATCCAGGACTGCCTGAGATGCGTGCAAGTGGCCATCGCGAGAGTGTGGAGAGTGTTTCGTGCGCGTGGATGTCTGCCGGTCTGGCGGGGAGGCAGTGTGCCTTTACTTGTTGTTTCACACGCTCTTCTGCTAGACGATACTTCTGGATGCTGAATGCGCGGTACGTCCAGTGCATACGTTGGGTGAGTAGTTTCGCATTCCGCTAACGATGACGGTAATAACATCAACCAACGTGTTCCGGACACCAACGGATGTGCTTGATTATACTCACGGTGATGTTTTTTTTTGCTCCGTCGCAGGAACGCACAGGAACGGAACATCTAGCCGTCGTTTGACGATGTACGAAACAAGGATTTGGGCATCGGGTAAGAGCGCACATACCGTTCACTTTCGCAAATTCAGCCAAATACTGCCACACGTTCTTAACTACTGTCCGTTTGTTGCAGCTCCCGATCCCGCCACTCGTCAGGGAAGTGGTCCCGGAATCAATATAGTGCTGGAACGCTCTCCTGAAGACACCGGGAAAGGCCGTCATCGCTGCAATGAAGGCCACGTTCGGGATGTTGTTGCCGTCACCAGGGGCACGCTGTGGGTTGAGCGATTGCGCAATGCTCAAAAGCAGCTCCCCTGCGCTGGAGTGGATTCCGCTCCGTGTCCGTGGATGGATGTCTAACGACCCCATAATCTCGACGAACACTTCCTTGTTGAAACTTGTTCGCTTCTCGCACAAGCCTGGCTATCGGCTGATGAACTGTCGCTGTGTGGATTACTATTACATGTGAAGTTTACTAACAGATAAAAAGATCCTTATAGGCTAACAATATTAATTGTATTGGTGAAGTGTGTTAGTGAGATCCTACGTGGGAGGCTGTACCTGTTTAGGTCCGCGTCGCGTTTGTCCTAACAGAACAGCGTTTGCCTTCGGAGCTTCGATTTATTTGGACATCCTAGGTACATAAAAAGGTGTTGCCTATCCCGGCCCGGTTGCGTTTATTGTACACCTCTGCTAACTCCCTAGCTGAATGTTTATCGGACGCGTGGGTGTGACATAATATTTTAGGAAGCCAAGCGCCATAAATTGCTCAAACGCCTTCTGAACGGGATCGTTTAGACTAAAGCTTGAGTTTGCTCGATGAGCTTACAATTGTTAGAATTAATAGGAAGACACCAGCGTGTGTCGCTTGCGGCTTACTTTCTACGACTGCGCGATCCCGCCGCGTCAGTCTCGGTTTTATTGATGGTGTCATAGCTGCCCAAGGTCGATACATTACATTTAACAACAATCACAGAAGCAAACAGCTACACACGATGCGTTCGCCATTTTTTACGCTCTCGACTCCCCCCTCCCCCTTTCCGAAAGAGACATTTTCAGCAACGGTAGAGCATTCGCTAGACTGTGTCGTTCTAATTCCTGTACCGGTCTCGCTCTCGCAATCATTCGATCGGTCGATGAGCATTCTCAGGAGAGCATACGCTCTCGCGTACGGCGCCGCAGTGAGAATGTGTCAGTGTATCAACCGTATGTACTTTGGCGCTTTTCTCACTACCTTTCCTTCTCCTCGCACAAATGGTCCGGTGGCCGACGCTACAGCGGCGCCGGTCTTCACATGGCAGGGCCGCCCCGGGATTCGAATCCCATCACTACTCTACTGAAGCTTTTTGAAACTTTCGTTTTGTTTTTTTTTTCTTTTTTTTTTATGTGGAGTTTCTGTTTTCCAGTCGCTTAAGCATAATATGTGGCCGACCTTTTACCCGACGTTTAATGCGTGCGCGCCTTTTCGCCTCGAGGACGCGTTTATTTAGACCAACGACGCCGGTTTCAGACGTTAAGTGTCATCGTTTTTTTTTAAACTATGTCGTCGCCTATGAACATGCACATTGTAATATTATTGTACCCAGTGCCAGGTGCCAGTGATGGCACCGACGTACGCGTTGTACAAACAACCAGACCACGCCCATTGCCACTCCCTTTGCCACCGCCGCCGTCGTTTTTAGTCCCCCGTGGGGGTAGTTGCGAAAAAATCACGAATTTTCGACACTGCCGCATAGACGCACGCCCATACAAAGCTGGCCGCGTTGATCGGGCCCTTCGCAGGCGGCGAGCAGTACTGGCAGCTGTGCGCGCTGTACAAGCCATCATTCCCACTGGCGCACCTTTTCCCAGCATCGCGAATCACCGGCGTCGTTGTTAGTTTCGCCTCACAGTAGTGCGCCAAACACGCGCGTACCCAGCACTGCACTATAAACGCACCGCATTCATACTGGCCCGGCAACGCGGTCGCTTCTCGCACAATGTCTGAATATCGAACGGTGCAAGGTAATGATTTGTGTGGGTGTAAATAAACAAATGATGTGTGTGTATGTGTGTGTGTGTGGGTGATGTGTAAGTTGTGCTCGTTGCGCAGTGCTGTCTGTCCGGCACTGTGTATTGCCCAGGTGCCCATATACTGCTGCTACGGGTAAAACCCAGTCAAGGAACCCGCTTCTGGGTTGGGGGTGGTTGGTGAAGTTTGTGAAGCAATTTTATTCGATCCTTCGATACAATCGCAAAACTGTGTACAATTATCAGACCAAACCATGTGTGTTGTGTTGTTCACGGGCAAAGCTGGTCCCTGGAAAGCGGAATGGGAATGCGAATGGGAGGAAACCAAAGCTAGCTTTAGATAGAAATAAAACTACATTTCTATGTAATTGAAACAGTGGCCGTGCAGTGGCTATTTATTGATTATTTTAAATGCGTAATGGTCTATCGTAATGGTAAAGTAATCCTCCGTAATGGCCACCTCGTTCTCGTTCTCGTTGGTCGTTGGCTATTTATGTGCCGAGCGCATGCGTCGTACCGTGGTCCAAAATCTAGCCGGATCTAGCACATTGAGCGGGTGCTGCGCTCGTTGGTATACCGGCGCGCTCTTCGCTGCTAGCATTTCGTCATAGTCCAACAGCAAATGTGGAGCCAGCACCAAAAACAGCTGTTCAGCCCACCCTGGCAGGCGACAGCTGGCAAAGGCTAACTGCCAACATGGTAGCCCAAGATGCTCGATGCTCATGCGTAAGTAGGTCGTAAAGGAGTCCGCCAACAGTGTCCACTTCCACGATCCCACTTCCAACAAATAAATTTCCGGACGGGTTGTAACATTTGTCTTGTACACCAGTAAAACAAAACCCCTGTCACCTATGCGGTCGAGCTCGAACACAGTTCCCGGTCCTTTCAGTTCGAGGTTCTGGATGTGTGTCAATTTAGGTATGTAGAGGTGGCCTACACGTAATTTTGCGCGCTTCGAATAATTGTAAGTCCAGCTCGTGTGCATCCCATCGGTCGACAGGTAAAAACGCTTCATATCGTCCGGCATAAAAACGAAATTATTGTATTCCCAAGTCCTTAAATCTGCCACTGTGCATGGTCCGTTGTCATCTGATGTCACGTTGCTCACTCGCGGCAGTTCGTTCAGTTTGTTCTTCAGTTCACACGTCAGTTGTTCCAGGTGCAACGACGTATCATTACGACAGTTTCCGATCTTACGGCTGGCCATTTTCGATGAAATATGGTGCTGAGATGAGACACAGTGGAAAAAACGTCTGTTGCACACTTCAGCTTGCTAAATAATGTTTTCAACGCATGCCTGACTTTAACTTATTAATTATTCCTATGGATGGTTTCCAATGTGTGCTGAGATGTGTTTTCAATTCACACTGTCATTATCTAATGTCGTCTAGTAGGCAAACAGAGATTTGCCGTGTTTCTCATGTTTTCAATTTAGTGTTTCGTGTTCCGTGTGCCGGCCTTGCATTCGCCCGTTACACACAGTGTTTGAAAGTGTATGCTCGACGTTAATTCGACGTTTTTCGGCGTTGAAAACACGACAGGCGGGCGGCCTGCCTCCCGGACAGAATTCGGGGGCATCCTGTTACCTCCGCTCGATCCAGTTACCGAATACACGAAAGAAAGCTCGCGCGAGTGATTTGTGTTTGCTGTGCACATCCTGCCAGGCTTACCAACGCGCGTGTGCTGAGTCTCTCCAGCATCCAGGACTGCCTGAGATGCGTGCAAGTGGCCATCGCGAGAGTGTGGAGAGTGTTTCGTGCGCGTGGATGTCTGCCGGTCTGCCGGGGGGGGGGCAGTGTGCCTTTACTTGTTGTTTCACACGCTCTTCTGCTAGACGATACTTCTGGATGGTGAATGCGCGGTACGTCCAGTGCATACGTTGGGTGAGTAGTTTCGCATTCCGCTAACGATGACGGTAATAACATCAACCACCGTGTTCCGGACACCAACGGATGTGCTTGATTATACTCACGGTGATGTTTTTTTTTGCTCCGTCGCAGGAACGCACAGGAACGGAACATCTAGCCGTCGTTTGACGATGTACGAAACAAGGATTTGGGCATCGGGTAAGAGCGCACATACCGTTCACTTTCGCAAATTTAGCCAAATACTGCCACACGTTCTTAACTACTGTCCGTTTGTTGCAGCTCCCGATCCCGCCACTCGTCCGGGAAGTGGTCCGGGAATCAATATAGTGCTGGAACGCTCTCCTGAAGACACCGGGAAAGGCCGTGATCGCTGCAATGAAGGCCACGTTCGGGATGTTGTTGCCGCACCAGGGGCACGCTGTGGGTTGAGCGATTGCGCAATGCTCAAAAGCAGCTCCCCTGCGCTGGAGTGGATTCCGCTCCGTGTCCGTGGATGGATGTCTAACGACCCCATAATCTCGACGAACACTTCCTTGTTGAAACTTGTTCGCTTCTCGCACAAGCCTGGCTATCGGCTGATGAACTGTCGCTGTGTGGATGACTATTACATGTGAAGTTTACTAACAGATAAAAAGATCCTTATAGGCTAACAATATTAATTGTATTGGTGAAGTGTGTTAGTGAGATCCTACGTGGGAGGCTGTACCTGTTTAGGTCCGCGTCGCGTTTGTCCTAACAGAACAGCGTTTGCCTTCGGAGCTTCGATTTATTTGGACATCCTAGGTACATAAAAAGGTGTTGCCTATCCCGGCCCGGTTGCGTTTATTGTACACCTCTGCTAACTCCCTAGCTGAATGTTTATCGGACGCGTGGGTGTGACATAATATTTTAGGAAGCCAAGCGCCATAAATTGCTCAAACGCCTTCTGAACGGGATCGTTTAGACTAAAGCTTGAGTTTGCTCGATGAGCTTACAATTGTTATAATTAATAGGAAGACACCAGCGTGTGTCGCTTGCGGCTTACTCTCTACGACTGCGCGATCCCGCCGCGTCAGTCTCGCTTTTAGCTGTCCTATGTTTGTGTCATAGCTGCCCAAGGTCGATACATTACATTTAACAACAATCACAGAAGCAAACAGCTACACACGATGCGTTCGCCATTTTTTACGCTCTCGACTCCCCCCTCCCCCTTTCCGAAAGAGACATTTTCAGCAACGGTAGAGCATTCGCTAGACTGTGTCGTTCTAATTCCTGTACCGGTCTCGCTCTCGCAATCATTCGATCGGTCGATGGGCATTCTCAGGAGAGCATACGCTCTCGCGTACGGCGCCGCAGTGAGAATGTGTCAGTGTATCAACCGTATGTACTTTGGCGCTTTTCTCACTACCTATCCTTTGTCTCACACAAGTGGTCCGGTGGCCGACGCTACAGCGGCGCCGGTCTTCACATGGCAGGGCCGCCCCGGGAATCAAATCCCATCACTACTCTACTGAAGCTTTTTGAAACTTTCGTTTTGTTTTCTTTTTTTTTTTTTTATGTGGAGTTTCTGTTTTCCAGTCGCTTAAGCATAATGTGTGGCCGACCTTTTACCCGACGTTTAATGCGTGCGCGCCTTTTCGCCTCGAAGACGCGTTTATTTAGACCAACGACGCCGGTTTCAGACGTTAAGTGTCATCGTTTTTTTTTAAACTATGTCGTCGCCTATGAACATGCACATTGTAATATTATTGTACCGGCACCAGTGATGGCACCGACGTACGCGTTGTACAAACAACCAGACCACGCCCATTGCCACTCCTTTTGCCCCCGCCGCCGTCGTTTTTAGTCCCCCGTGGGGGTAGTTGCGAAAAAATCACGAATTTTCAGCACTGCCGTATAGACGCACGCCCATACAAAGCTGGCCGCGTTGATCGGGCCCTTCGCAGGCGGCGAGCAGTACTGGCAGCTGTGCGCGCTGTACAAGCCATCATTCCCACTGGCGCACCTTTTCCCAGCATCGCGAATCACCGGCGTCGTTGTTAGTTTCGCCTCACAGTAGTGCGCCAAACACGCGCGTACCCAGCACTGCACTATAAACGCACCGCATTCATACTGGCCCGGCAACGCGGTCGCTTCTCGCACAATGTCTGAATATCGAACGGTGCAAGGTAATGATTTGTGTGGGTGTAAATAAACAAATGATGTGTGTGTATGTGTGTGTGTGTGTGTGTGTGTGTGTGTGTGTGTGTGTGTGTGTGCGTGATGTGTAAGTTGTGTTCGTTGCGCAGTGCTGTCTGTCCGGCACTGTGTATTGCCCAGGTGCCCATATACTGCTACGGGTTAACACAGTCAAGGAGCCCGCTTCTGGGTTGGGGGTGGTTGGTGAAGTTTGTGAAGCAATTTTATTCGATCCTCCGATACAATCGCAAAACTGTGTACAATTATCAGACCAAACCATGTGTGTTGTGTTGTTCACGGGCAAAGCTGGTCCCTGGAAAGCGGAATGGGAATGCGAATGGAAGGAAACCAAAGCTAGCTTTAGATAGAAATAAAACTACATTTCTATGTAATTGAAACAGTGGCCGTGCAGTGGCTATTTATTGATTATTTTAAATGCGTAATGGTCTATCGTAATGGTAAAGTAATCCTCCGTAATGGCCACCTCGTTCTCGTTCTCGTTGGTCGTTGGCTATTTATGTGCCGACATGGGTACATAAAAAGGTGTTGCCTATCCTGGCCCGGTTGCGTTTATTGTACACCTCTGCTAACTCCCTAGCTGAATGTTTATCGGACGCGTGGGTGTGACATAATATTTTAGGAAGCCAAGCGCCATAAATTGCTCAAACGCCTTCTGAACGGGATCGTTTAGACTAAAGCTTGAGTTTGCTCGATGAGCTTACAATTGTTAGAATTAATAGGAAGACACCAGCGTGTGTCGCTTGCGGCTTACTTTCTACGACTGCGCGATCCCGCCGCGTCAGTCTCGGTTTTATTGATGGTGTCATAGCTGCCCAAGGTCGATATATTACATTTAACAACAATCACAGAAGCAAACAGCTACACACGATGCGTTCGCCATTTTTTACGCTCTCGACTCCCCCCTCCCCCTTTCCTAAAGAGACATTTTCAGCAACGGTAGAGCATTCGCTAGACTGTGTCGTTCTAATTCCTGTACCGGTCTCGCTCTCGCAATCATTCGATCGGTCGATGAGCATTCTCAGGAGAGCATACGCTCTCGCGTACGGCGCCGCAGTGAGAATGTGTCAGTGTATCAACCGTATGTACTTTGGCGCTTTTGTCACTACCTTTCCTTCTCCTCGCACAAGTGGTCCGGTGGCCGACGCTAAAGCGGCGCCGGTCTTCACATGGCAGGGCCGCCCCGGGATTCGAATCCCATCACTACTCTACTGAAGCTTTTTGAAACTTTCGTTTTGTTTTTTTTTTGTTTTTTTTTTTTTTTTTTATGTGGAGTTTCTGTTTTCCAGTCGCTTAAGCATAATGTGTGGCCGACCTTTTACCCGACGTTTAATGCGTGCGCGCCTTTTCGCCTCGAGGACGCGTTTATTTAGACCAACGACGACGGTTTCAGACGCTAAGTGTCATCGTTTTTTTTTTAAACTATGTCGTCGCCTATGAACATGCACATTGTAATATTATTGTACCCAGTGCCAGGTGCCAGTGATGGCACCGACGTACGCGTTGTACAAACAACCAGACCACGCCCATTGCCACTCCTTTTGCCCCCGCCGCCGTCGTTTTTAGTCCCCCGTGGGGGTAGTTGCGAAAAAATCACGAATTTTCGACACTGCCGCATAGACGCACGCCCATACAAAGCTGGCCCCGTTGAGCGGGCCCTTCGCAGGCGGCGAGCAGTACTGGCAGCTGTGCGCGCTGTACAAGCCATCATTCCCACTGGCGCACCTTTTCCCAGCATCGCGAATCACCGGCGTCGTTGTTAGTTTCGCCTCACAGTAGTGCGCCAAACACGCGCGTACCCGGCACTGCACTATAAACGCACCGCATTCATACTGGCCCGGCAACGCGGTCGCTTCTCGCACAATGTCTGAATATCGAACGGTGCAAGGTAATGAATTGTGTGGGTGTAAATAAACAAATGATGTGTGTGTGTATGTGTGTGTGTGCGTGATGTGTGAGTTGTGTTCGTTGCGCAGTGCTGTCTGTCCGGCACTGTGTATTGCCCAGGTGCCCATATACTGCTGCGACGGGTAAAACCCAGTCAAGGAACCCGCTTCTGGGTTGGGGGTGGTTGGTAAAGTTTGTGAAGCAATTTTATTCGATCCTTCGATACAATCGCAAAACTGTGTACAATTATCAGACCAAACCATGTGTGTTGTGTTGTTCACGGGCAAAGCTGGTCCCTGGAAAGCGGAATGGGAATGCGAATGGAAGGAAACCAAAGCTAGCTTTAGATAGAAATAAAACTACATTTCTATGTAATTGAAACAGTGGCCGTGCAGTGGCTATTTATTGATTATTTTAAATGCGTAATGGTCTATCGTAATGGTAAAGTAATCCTCCGTAATGGCCACCTCGTTCTCGTTCTCGTTGGTCGTTGGCTATTTATGTGCCGAGCGCATGCGTCGTACCGTGGTCCAAAATCTAGCCGGATCTAGCACATTGAGCGGGTGCTGCGCTCGTTGGTATACCGGCGCGCTCTTCGCTCCTAGCATTTCGTCATAGTCCAACAGCAAATGTGGAGCCAGCACCAAAAACAGCTGTTCAGCCCACCCTGGCAGGCGACAGCTGGCAAAGGCTAGCTGCCAACATGGTAGCCCAAGATGCTCGATGCTCATGCGTAAGTAGGTCGTAAAGGAGTCCGCCAACAGTGTCCACTTCCACGATCCCACTTCCAACAAATAAATTTCCGGACGGGTTGTAACATTTGTCTTGTACACCAGTAAAACAAAACCCCTGTCACCTATGCGGTCGAGCTCGAACACAGTTCCCGGTCCTTTCAGTTCGAGGTTCTGGATGTGTGTCAATTTAGGTATGTAGAGGTGGCCTACACGTAATTTTGCGCGCTTCGAATAATTGTAAGTCCAGCTCGTGTGCATCCCATCGGTCGACAGGTAAAAACGCTTCATATCGTCCGGCATAAAAACGAAATTCTTGTACTCCCAAGCCCTTAAATCTGCCACTGTGCATGGTCCGTTGTCATCTGATGTCACGTTGCTCACTCGCGGCAGTTCGTTCAGTTTGTTCTTCAGTTCACACGTCAGTTGTTCCAGGTGCAACGACGTATCATTACGACGGTTTCCGATCTTACGGCTGGCCATTTTCGATGAAATATGGTGCTGAGATGAGACACAGTGGAAAAAACGTCTGTTGCACACTTCAGCTTGCTAAATAATGGTTTCAACGCATGCCTGACTTTTACTTATTAATTATTCCTATGGATGGTTTCCAATGTGTGCTGAGATGTGTTTTCAATTCACACTGTCATTATCTAATGTCGTCTAGTAGGCAAACAGAGATTTGCCGTGTTTCTCATGTTTTCAATTTAGTGTTTCGTGTTCCGTGTGCCGGCCTCGCATTCGCCCGTTACACACAGTGTTTGAAAGTGTATGCTCGACGTTAATTCGACGTCTTTCGGCGTTGAAAACACCACAGGCGGGCGGCCTGCCCCCCGGACAGAATTCGGGGGCAGCCTGTTACCTCCGCTCGATCCAGTTACCGAATACACGAAAGAAAGCTCGCGCGAGTGATTTGTGTTTGCTGTGCACATCCTGCCAGGCTTACCAACGCGCGTGTGCTGAGTCTCTCCAGCATCCAGGACTGCCTGAGATGCGTGCAAGTGGCCATCGCGAGAGTGTGGAGAGTGTTTCGTGCGCGTGGATGTCTGCCGGTCTGGCGGGGAGGCAGTGTGCTGTACTTGTTGTTTCACACGCTCTTCTGCTAGACGATACTTCTGGATGCTGAATGCGCGGTACGTCCAGTGCATACGTTGGGTGAGTAGTTTCGCATTCCGCTAACGATGACGGTAATAACATCAACCAAAGTGTTCCGGACACCAACGGATGTGCTTGATTATACTCACGGTGATGTTTTTTTTTTGCTCCGTCGCAGGAACGCACAGGAACGGAACATCTAGCCGTCGTTTGACGATGTACGAAACAAGGATTTGGGCATCGGGTAAGAGCGCACATACCGTTCACTTTCGCAAATTCAGCCAAATACTGCCACACGTTCTTAACTACTGTCCGTTTGTTGCAGCTCCCGATCCCGCCACTCGTCAGGGAAGTGGTCCCCGGAATCAATATAGTGCTGGAACGCTCTCCTGAAGACACCGGGAAAGGCCGTCATCGCTGCAATGAAGGCCACGTTCGGGATGTTGTTGCCGTCACCAGGGGCACGCTGTGGGTTGAGCGATTGCGCAATGCTCAAAAGCAGCTCCCCTGCGCTGGAGTGGATTCCGCTCCGTGTCCGTGGATGGATGTCTAACGACCCCATAATCTCGGCGAACACTTCCTTGTTGAAACTTGTTCGCTTCTCGCACAAGCCTGGCTATCGGCTGATGAACTGTCGCTGTGTGGATTACTATTACATGTGAAGTTTACTAACAGATAAAAAGATCCTTATAGGCTAACAATATTAATTGTATTGGTGCAGTGTGTTAGTGAGATCCTACGTGGGAGGCTGTACCTGTTTAGGTCCGCGTCGCGTTTGTCCTAACAGAACAGCGTTTGCCTTCGGAGCTTCGATTTATTTGGACATCCTAGGTACATAAAAAGGTGTTGCCTATCCCGGCCCGGTTGCGTTTATTGTACACCTCTGCTAACTCCCTAGCTGAATGTTTATCGGACGCGTGGGTGTGACATAATATTTTAGGAAGCCAAGCGCCATAAATTGCTCAAACGCCTTCTGAACGGGATCGTTTAGACTAAAGCTTGAGTTTGCTCGATGAGCTTACAATTGTTATAATTAATAGGAAGACACCAGCGTGTGTCGCTTGCGGCTTACTCTCTACGACTGCGCGATCCCGCCGCGTCAGTCTCGCTTTTAGCTGTCCTATGTTTGTGTCATAGCTGCCCAAGGTCGATACATTACATTTAACAACAATCACAGAAGCAAACAGCTACACACGATGCGTTCGCCATTTTTTACGCTCTCGACTCCCCCCTCCCCCTTTCCGAAAGAGACATTTTCAGCAACGGTAGAGCATTCGCTAGACTGTGTCGTTCTAATTCCTGTACCGGTCTCGCTCTCGCAATCATTCGATCGGTCGATGGGCATTCTCAGGAGAGCATACGCTCTCGCGTACGGCGCCGCAGTGAGAATGTGTCAGTGTATCAACCGTATGTACTTTGGCGCTTTTCTCACTACCTATCCTTTGTCTCACACAAGTGGTCCGGTGGCCGACGCTACAGCGGCGCCGGTCTTCACATGGCAGGGCCGCCCCGGGAATCAAATCCCATCACTACTCTACTGAAGCTTTTTGAAACTTTCGTTTTGTTTTCTTTTTTTTTTTTTTATGTGGAGTTTCTGTTTTCCAGTCGCTTAAGCATAATGTGTGGCCGACCTTTTACCCGACGTTTAATGCGTGCGCGCCTTTTCGCCTCGAAGACGCGTTTATTTAGACCAACGACGCCGGTTTCAGACGTTAAGTGTCATCGTTTTTTTTTAAACTATGTCGTCGCCTATGAACATGCACATTGTAATATTATTGTACCGGCACCAGTGATGGCACCGACGTACGCGTTGTACAAACAACCAGACCACGCCCATTGCCACTCCTTTTGCCCCCGCCGCCGTCGTTTTTAGTCCCCCGTGGGGGTAGTTGCGAAAAAATCACGAATTTTCAGCACTGCCGTATAGACGCACGCCCATACAAAGCTGGCCGCGTTGATCGGGCCCTTCGCAGGCGGCGAGCAGTACTGGCAGCTGTGCGCGCTGTACAAGCCATCATTCCCACTGGCGCACCTTTTCCCAGCATCGCGAATCACCGGCGTCGTTGTTAGTTTCGCCTCACAGTAGTGCGCCAAACACGCGCGTACCCAGCACTGCACTATAAACGCACCGCATTCATACTGGCCCGGCAACGCGGTCGCTTCTCGCACAATGTCTGAATATCGAACGGTGCAAGGTAATGATTTGTGTGGGTGTAAATAAACAAATGATGTGTGTGTATGTGTGTGTGTGTGTGTGTGTGTGTGTGTGTGTGTGTGTGTGTGTGTGCGTGATGTGTAAGTTGTGTTCGTTGCGCAGTGCTGTCTGTCCGGCACTGTGTATTGCCCAGGTGCCCATATACTGCTACGGGTTAACACAGTCAAGGAGCCCGCTTCTGGGTTGGGGGTGGTTGGTGAAGTTTGTGAAGCAATTTTATTCGATCCTCCGATACAATCGCAAAACTGTGTACAATTATCAGACCAAACCATGTGTGTTGTGTTGTTCACGGGCAAAGCTGGTCCCTGGAAAGCGGAATGGGAATGCGAATGGAAGGAAACCAAAGCTAGCTTTAGATAGAAATAAAACTACATTTCTATGTAATTGAAACAGTGGCCGTGCAGTGGCTATTTATTGATTATTTTAAATGCGTAATGGTCTATCGTAATGGTAAAGTAATCCTCCGTAATGGCCACCTCGTTCTCGTTCTCGTTGGTCGTTGGCTATTTATGTGCCGACATGGGTACATAAAAAGGTGTTGCCTATCCTGGCCCGGTTGCGTTTATTGTACACCTCTGCTAACTCCCTAGCTGAATGTTTATCGGACGCGTGGGTGTGACATAATATTTTAGGAAGCCAAGCGCCATAAATTGCTCAAACGCCTTCTGAACGGGATCGTTTAGACTAAAGCTTGAGTTTGCTCGATGAGCTTACAATTGTTAGAATTAATAGGAAGACACCAGCGTGTGTCGCTTGCGGCTTACTTTCTACGACTGCGCGATCCCGCCGCGTCAGTCTCGGTTTTATTGATGGTGTCATAGCTGCCCAAGGTCGATATATTACATTTAACAACAATCACAGAAGCAAACAGCTACACACGATGCGTTCGCCATTTTTTACGCTCTCGACTCCCCCCTCCCCCTTTCCTAAAGAGACATTTTCAGCAACGGTAGAGCATTCGCTAGACTGTGTCGTTCTAATTCCTGTACCGGTCTCGCTCTCGCAATCATTCGATCGGTCGATGAGCATTCTCAGGAGAGCATACGCTCTCGCGTACGGCGCCGCAGTGAGAATGTGTCAGTGTATCAACCGTATGTACTTTGGCGCTTTTGTCACTACCTTTCCTTCTCCTCGCACAAGTGGTCCGGTGGCCGACGCTAAAGCGGCGCCGGTCTTCACATGGCAGGGCCGCCCCGGGATTCGAATCCCATCACTACTCTACTGAAGCTTTTTGAAACTTTCGTTTTGTTTTTTTTTTGTTTTTTTTTTTTTTTTTTATGTGGAGTTTCTGTTTTCCAGTCGCTTAAGCATAATGTGTGGCCGACCTTTTACCCGACGTTTAATGCGTGCGCGCCTTTTCGCCTCGAGGACGCGTTTATTTAGACCAACGACGACGGTTTCAGACGCTAAGTGTCATCGTTTTTTTTTTAAACTATGTCGTCGCCTATGAACATGCACATTGTAATATTATTGTACCCAGTGCCAGGTGCCAGTGATGGCACCGACGTACGCGTTGTACAAACAACCAGACCACGCCCATTGCCACTCCTTTTGCCCCCGCCGCCGTCGTTTTTAGTCCCCCGTGGGGGTAGTTGCGAAAAAATCACGAATTTTCGACACTGCCGCATAGACGCACGCCCATACAAAGCTGGCCCCGTTGAGCGGGCCCTTCGCAGGCGGCGAGCAGTACTGGCAGCTGTGCGCGCTGTACAAGCCATCATTCCCACTGGCGCACCTTTTCCCAGCATCGCGAATCACCGGCGTCGTTGTTAGTTTCGCCTCACAGTAGTGCGCCAAACACGCGCGTACCCGGCACTGCACTATAAACGCACCGCATTCATACTGGCCCGGCAACGCGGTCGCTTCTCGCACAATGTCTGAATATCGAACGGTGCAAGGTAATGAATTGTGTGGGTGTAAATAAACAAATGATGTGTGTGTGTATGTGTGTGTGTGCGTGATGTGTGAGTTGTGTTCGTTGCGCAGTGCTGTCTGTCCGGCACTGTGTATTGCCCAGGTGCCCATATACTGCTGCGACGGGTAAAACCCAGTCAAGGAACCCGCTTCTGGGTTGGGGGTGGTTGGTAAAGTTTGTGAAGCAATTTTATTCGATCCTTCGATACAATCGCAAAACTGTGTACAATTATCAGACCAAACCATGTGTGTTGTGTTGTTCACGGGCAAAGCTGGTCCCTGGAAAGCGGAATGGGAATGCGAATGGAAGGAAACCAAAGCTAGCTTTAGATAGAAATAAAACTACATTTCTATGTAATTGAAACAGTGGCCGTGCAGTGGCTATTTATTGATTATTTTAAATGCGTAATGGTCTATCGTAATGGTAAAGTAATCCTCCGTAATGGCCACCTCGTTCTCGTTCTCGTTGGTCGTTGGCTATTTATGTGCCGAGCGCATGCGTCGTACCGTGGTCCAAAATCTAGCCGGATCTAGCACATTGAGCGGGTGCTGCGCTCGTTGGTATACCGGCGCGCTCTTCGCTCCTAGCATTTCGTCATAGTCCAACAGCAAATGTGGAGCCAGCACCAAAAACAGCTGTTCAGCCCACCCTGGCAGGCGACAGCTGGCAAAGGCTAGCTGCCAACATGGTAGCCCAAGATGCTCGATGCTCATGCGTAAGTAGGTCGTAAAGGAGTCCGCCAACAGTGTCCACTTCCACGATCCCACTTCCAACAAATAAATTTCCGGACGGGTTGTAACATTTGTCTTGTACACCAGTAAAACAAAACCCCTGTCACCTATGCGGTCGAGCTCGAACACAGTTCCCGGTCCTTTCAGTTCGAGGTTCTGGATGTGTGTCAATTTAGGTATGTAGAGGTGGCCTACACGTAATTTTGCGCGCTTCGAATAATTGTAAGTCCAGCTCGTGTGCATCCCATCGGTCGACAGGTAAAAACGCTTCATATCGTCCGGCATAAAAACGAAATTCTTGTACTCCCAAGCCCTTAAATCTGCCACTGTGCATGGTCCGTTGTCATCTGATGTCACGTTGCTCACTCGCGGCAGTTCGTTCAGTTTGTTCTTCAGTTCACACGTCAGTTGTTCCAGGTGCAACGACGTATCATTACGACGGTTTCCGATCTTACGGCTGGCCATTTTCGATGAAATATGGTGCTGAGATGAGACACAGTGGAAAAAACGTCTGTTGCACACTTCAGCTTGCTAAATAATGGTTTCAACGCATGCCTGACTTTTACTTATTAATTATTCCTATGGATGGTTTCCAATGTGTGCTGAGATGTGTTTTCAATTCACACTGTCATTATCTAATGTCGTCTAGTAGGCAAACAGAGATTTGCCGTGTTTCTCATGTTTTCAATTTAGTGTTTCGTGTTCCGTGTGCCGGCCTCGCATTCGCCCGTTACACACAGTGTTTGAAAGTGTATGCTCGACGTTAATTCGACGTCTTTCGGCGTTGAAAACACCACAGGCGGGCGGCCTGCCCCCCGGACAGAATTCGGGGGCAGCCTGTTACCTCCGCTCGATCCAGTTACCGAATACACGAAAGAAAGCTCGCGCGAGTGATTTGTGTTTGCTGTGCACATCCTGCCAGGCTTACCAACGCGCGTGTGCTGAGTCTCTCCAGCATCCAGGACTGCCTGAGATGCGTGCAAGTGGCCATCGCGAGAGTGTGGAGAGTGTTTCGTGCGCGTGGATGTCTGCCGGTCTGGCGGGGAGGCAGTGTGCTGTACTTGTTGTTTCACACGCTCTTCTGCTAGACGATACTTCTGGATGCTGAATGCGCGGTACGTCCAGTGCATACGTTGGGTGAGTAGTTTCGCATTCCGCTAACGATGACGGTAATAACATCAACCAAAGTGTTCCGGACACCAACGGATGTGCTTGATTATACTCACGGTGATGTTTTTTTTTTGCTCCGTCGCAGGAACGCACAGGAACGGAACATCTAGCCGTCGTTTGACGATGTACGAAACAAGGATTTGGGCATCGGGTAAGAGCGCACATACCGTTCACTTTCGCAAATTCAGCCAAATACTGCCACACGTTCTTAACTACTGTCCGTTTGTTGCAGCTCCCGATCCCGCCACTCGTCAGGGAAGTGGTCCCCGGAATCAATATAGTGCTGGAACGCTCTCCTGAAGACACCGGGAAAGGCCGTCATCGCTGCAATGAAGGCCACGTTCGGGATGTTGTTGCCGTCACCAGGGGCACGCTGTGGGTTGAGCGATTGCGCAATGCTCAAAAGCAGCTCCCCTGCGCTGGAGTGGATTCCGCTCCGTGTCCGTGGATGGATGTCTAACGACCCCATAATCTCGGCGAACACTTCCTTGTTGAAACTTGTTCGCTTCTCGCACAAGCCTGGCTATCGGCTGATGAACTGTCGCTGTGTGGATTACTATTACATGTGAAGTTTACTAACAGATAAAAAGATCCTTATAGGCTAACAATATTAATTGTATTGGTGCAGTGTGTTAGTGAGATCCTACGTGGGAGGCTGTACCTGTTTAGGTCCGCGTCGCGTTTGTCCTAACAGAACAGCGTTTGCCTTCGGAGCTTCGATTTATTTGGACATCCTAGGTACATAAAAAGGTGTTGCCTATCCCGGCCCGGTTGCGTTTATTGTACACCTCTGCTAACTCCCTAGCTGAATGTTTATCGGACGCGTGGGTGTGACATAATATTTTAGGAAGCCAAGCGCCATAAATTGCTCAAACGCCTTCTGAACGGGATCGTTTAGACTAAAGCTTGAGTTTGCTCGATGAGCTTACAATTGTTATAATTAATAGGAAGACACCAGCGTGTGTCGCTTGCGGCTTACTTTCTACGACTGCGCGATCCCGCCGCGTCAGTCTCGCTTTTATTGATGGTGTCATAGCTGCCCAAGGTCGATACATTACATTTAACAACAATCACAGAAGCAAACAGCTACACACGATGCGTTCGCCATTTTTTACGCTCTCGACTCCCCCCTCCCCCTTTCCCAAAGAGACATTTTCAGCAACGGTAGAGCATTCGCTAGACTGTGTCGTTCTAATTCCTGTACCGGTCTCGCTCTCGCAATCATTCGATCGGTCGATGAGCATTCTCAGGAGAGCATACGCTCTCGCGTACGGCGCCGCAGTGAGAATGTGTCAGTGTATCAACCGTATGTACTTTGGCGCTTTTGTCACTACCTTTCCTTCTCCTCGCACAAGTGGTCCGGTGGCCGACGCTAAAGCGGCGCCGGTCTTCACATGGCAGGGCCGCCCCGGGGTTCAAATCCCATCACTACTACTACACTCTACTGAAGCTTTTTGAAACTTTCGTTTTGTTTTTTTTTCTTTTTTTTTTATGTGGAGTTTCTGTTTTCCAGCCGCTTAAGCATAATGTGTGGCCGATGTGGCATAATGTGTTTTTACCTTTTACCCGACGTTTAATGCGTGCGCGCCTTTTCGCCTCGAGGACGCGTTTATTTAGACCAACGACGACGGTTTCAGACGTTAAGTGTCATCGTTTTTTTTTTTTTTAAACTATGTCGTCGCCTATGAACATGCACATTGTAATATTATTGTACCCAGTGCCAGGTGCCAGTGATGGCACCGACGTACGCGTTGTACAAACAACCAGACCACGCCCATTGCCACTCCTTTTGCCCCCGCCGCCGTCGTTTTTAGTCCCCCGTGGGGGTAGTTGCGAAAAAATCACGAATTTTCGACACTGCCGCATAGACGCACGCCCATACAAAGCTGGCCCCGTTGAGCGGGCCCTTCTCAGGCGGCGAGCAGTACTGGCAGCTGTGCGCGCTGTACAAGCCATCATTCCCACTGGCGCACCTTTTCCCAGCATCGCGAATCACCGGCGTCGTTGTTAGTTTCGCCTCACAGTAGTGCGCCAAACACGCGCGAACCCAGCACTGCACTATAAACGCACCGCATTCATACTGGCCCGGCAACGCGGTCGCTTCTCGCACAATGTCTGAATATCGAACGGTGCAAGGTAATGATTTGTGTGGGTGTAAATAAACAAATGATGTGTGTGTGTGTGTGTGTGTGTGTGTGTGTGTGTGTGTGTGTGTGTGTGTGTGTGTGTGTGTGTGTGTGCGTGATGTGTAAGTTGTGTTCGTTGCGCAGTGCTGTCTGTCCGGCACTGCGTATTGCCCAGGTGCCCATATACTGCTACGGGTTAACACAGTCAAGGAACCCGCTTCTGGGTGGGGGTGGTTGGTGAAGTGTGTGAAGCAATTTTATTCGATCCTTCGATACAATCGCAAAACTGTGTACAATTATCAGACCAAACCATGTGTGTTGTGTTGTTCACGGGCAAAGCTGGTCCCTGGAAAGCGGAATGGGAATGCGAATGGGAGGAAACCAAAGCTAGCTTTAGATAGAAATAAAACTACATTTCTATGTAATTGAAACAGTGGCCGTGCAGTGGCTATTTATTGATTATTTTAAATGCGTAATGGTCTATCGTAATGGTAAAGTAATCCTCCGTAATGGCCACCTCGTTCTCGTTCTCGTTGGTCGTTGGCTATTTATGTGCCGAAATGGGTACATAAAAAGGTGTTGCCTATCTTGGCCCGGTTGCGTTTATTGTACACCTCTGCTAACTCCCTAGCTGAATGTTTATCGGACGCGTGGGTGTGACATAATATTTTAGGAAGCCAAGCGCCATAAATTGCTCAAACGCCTTCTGAACGGGATCGTTTAGACTATAGCTTGAGTTTGCTCGATGAGCTTACAATTGTTATAATTAATAGGAAGACACCAGCGTGTGTCGCTTGCGGCTTACTTTCTACGACTGCGCGATCCCGCCGCGTCAGTCTCGCTTTTATTGATGGTGTCATAGCTGCCCAAGGTCGATACATTACATTTAACAACAATCACAGAAGCAAACAGCTACACACGATGCGTTCGCCATTTTTTACGCTCTCGACTCCCCCCTCCCCCTTTCCTAAAGAGACATTTTCAGCAACGGTAGAGCATTCGCTAGACTGTGTCGTTCTAATTCCTGTACCGGTCTCGCTCTCGCAATCATTCGATCGGTCGATGAGCATTCTCAGGAGAGCATACGCTCTCGCGTACGGCGCCGCAGTGAGAATGTGTCAGTGTATCAACCGTATGTACTTTGGCGCTTTTGTCACTACCTTTCCTACATCTCGCACAAGTGGTCCGGTGGCCGACGCTAAAGCGGCGCCGGTCGTCTTCACATGGCAGGGGCCGCCCGGGATTCAAATCCCATCACTACTACTCTCTCTCTATTGAAGCTTTTTGAAACTTTTGTTTTGTTTTTTTTTTCTTTTTTTTTATGTGGAGTTTCTGTTTTCCAGTCGCTTAAGCATAATGTGTGGCCGACCTTTTACCTGACGTTTAATGCGTGCGCGCCTTTTCGCCTCGAGGACACGTTTATTTAGACCAACGACGACGGTTTCAGACGTTAAGTGTCATCGTTTTTTTTTAAACTATGTCGTCGCCTATGAACATGCACATTGTAATATTATTGTACCGGCACCAGTGATGGCACCGACGTACGCGTTGTACAAACAACCAGACCACGCCCATTGCCACTCCTTTTGCCCCCGCCGCCGTCGTTTTTAGTCCCCCGTGGGGGTAGTTGCGAAAAAATCACGAATTTTCGACACTGCCGCATAGACGCACGCCCATACAAAGCTGGCCGCGTTGATCGGGCCCTTCTCAGGCGGCGAGCAGTACTGGCAGCTGTGCGCGCTGTACAAGCCATCATTCCCACTGGCGCACCTTTTCCCAGCATCGCGAATCACCGGCGTCGTTGTTAGTTTCGCCTCACAGTAGTGCGCCAAACACGCGCGTACCCAGCACTGCACTATAAACGCACCGCATTCATACTGGCCCGGCAACGCGGTCGCTTCTCGCACAATGTCTGAATATCGAACGGTGCAAGGTAATGATTTGTGTGGGTGTAAATAAACAAATGATGTGTGTGTATGTGTGTGTGTGGGTGATGTGTAAGTTGTGTTCGTTGCGCAGTGCTGTCTGTCCGGCACTGCGTATTGCCCAGGTGCCCATATACTGCTACGGGTTAACACAGTCAAGGAACCCGCTTCTGGGTGGGGGTGGTTGGTGAAGTGTGTGAAGCAATTTTATTCGATCCTTCGATACAATCGCAAAACTGTGTACAATTATCAGACCAAACCATGTGTGTTGTGTTGTTCACGGGCAAAGCTGGTCCCTGGAAAGCGGAATGGGAATGCGAATGGGAGGAAACCAAAGCTAGCTTTAGATAGAAATAAAACTACATTTCTATGTAATTGAAACAGTGGCCGTGCAGTGGCTATTTATTGATTATTTTAAATGCGTAATGGTCTATCGTAATGGTAAAGTAATCCTCCGTAATGGCCACCTCGTTCTCGTTCTCGTTGGTCGTTGGCTATTTATGTGCCGAAATGGGTACATAAAAAGGTGTTGCCTATCTTGGCCCGGTTGCGTTTATTGTACACCTCTGCTAACTCCCTAGCTGAATGTTTATCGGACGCGTGGGTGTGACATAATATTTTAGGAAGCCAAGCGCCATAAATTGCTCAAACGCCTTCTGAACGGGATCGTTTAGACTATAGCTTGAGTTTGCTCGATGAGCTTACAATTGTTATAATTAATAGGAAGACACCAGCGTGTGTCGCTTGCGGCTTACTTTCTACGACTGCGCGATCCCGCCGCGTCAGTCTCGCTTTTATTGATGGTGTCATAGCTGCCCAAGGTCGATACATTACATTTAACAACAATCACAGAAGCAAACAGCTACACACGATGCGTTCGCCATTTTTTACGCTCTCGACTCCCCCCTCCCCCTTTCCTAAAGAGACATTTTCAGCAACGGTAGAGCATTCGCTAGACTGTGTCGTTCTAATTCCTGTACCGGTCTCGCTCTCGCAATCATTCGATCGGTCGATGAGCATTCTCAGGAGAGCATACGCTCTCGCGTACGGCGCCGCAGTGAGAATGTGTCAGTGTATCAACCGTATGTACTTTGGCGCTTTTGTCACTACCTTTCCTACATCTCGCACAAGTGGTCCGGTGGCCGACGCTAAAGCGGCGCCGGTCGTCTTCACATGGCAGGGGCCGCCCGGGATTCGAATCCCATCACTACTACTCTCTCTCTATTGAAGCTTTTTGAAACTTTCGTTTTGTTTTTTTTTTTTTCTTTTTTTTTTATGTGGAGTTTCTGTTTTCCAGTCGCTTAAGCATAATGTGTGGCCGACCTTTTACCTGACGTTTAATGCGTGCGCGCCTTTTCGCCTCGAGGACGCGTTTATTTAGACCAACGACGACGGTTTCAGACGTTAAGTGTCATCGTTTTTTTTTTAAACTATGTCGTCGCCTATGAACATGCACATTGTAATATTATTGTACCGGCACCAGTGATGGCACCGACGTACGCGTTGTACAAACAACCAGACCACGCCCATTGCCACTCCTTTTGCCCCCGCCGCCGTCGTTTTTAGTCCCCCGTGGGGGTAGTTGCGAAAAAATCACGAATTTTCGACACTGCCGCATAGACGCACGCCCATACAAAGCTGGCCGCGTTGAGCGGGCCCTTCGCAGGCGGCGAGCAGTACTGGCAGCTGTGCGCGCTGTACAAGCCATCATTCCCACTGGCGCACCTTTTCCCAGCATCGCGAATCACCGGCGTCGTTGTTAGTTTCGCCTCACAGTAGTGCGCCAAACACGCGCGTACCCAGCACTGCACTATAAACGCACCGCATTCATACTGGCCCGGCAACGCGGTCGCTTCTCGCACAATGTCTGAATATCGAACGGTGCAAGGTAATGATTTGTGTGGGTGTAAATAAACAAATGATGTGTGTGTATGTGTGTGTGTGGGTGATGTGTAAGTTGTGTTCGTTGCGCAGTGCTGTCTGTCCGGCACTGTGTATTGCCCAGGTGCCCATATACTGCTGCTACGGGTAAAACCCAGTCAAGGAACCCGCTTCTGGGTTGGGGGTGGTTGGTAAAGTTTGTGAAGCAATTTTATTCGATCCTTCGATACAATCGCAAAACTGTGTACAATTATCAGACCAAACCATGTGTGTTGTGTTGTTCACGGGCAAAGCTGGTCCCTGGAATGCGGAATGGGAATGCGAATGGGAGGAAACCAAAGCTAGCTTTAGATAGAAATAAAACTACATTTCTATGTAATTGAAACAGTGGCCGTGCAGTGGCTATTTATTGATTATTTTAAATGCGTAATGGTCTATCGTAATGGTAAAGTAAAGTAATCCTCCGTAATGGCCACCTCGTTCTCGTTGGTCGTTGGTCGTTGGCTATTTATGTGCCGAGCGCATGCGTCGTACCGTGGTCCAAAATCTAGCCGGATCTAGCACATTGAGCGGGTGCTGCGCTCGTTGGTATACCGGCGCGCTCTTCGCTGCTAGCATTTCGTCATAGTCCAACAGCAAATGTGGAGCCAGCACCAAAAACAGCTGTTCAGCCCACCCTGGCAGGCGACAGCTGGCAAAGGCTAACTGCCAACATGGTAGCCCGAGATGCTCGATGCTCATGCGTAAGTAGGTCGTAAAGGAGTCCGCCAACAGTGTCCACTTCCACGATCCCACTTCCAACAAATAAATTTCCGGACGGGTTGTAACATTTGTCTTGTACACCAGTAAAACAAAACCCCTGTCACCTATGCGGTCGAGCTCGAACACAGTTCCCGGTCCTTTCAGTTCGAGGTTCTGGATGTGTGTCAATTTAGGTATGTAGAGGTGGCCTACACGTAATTTTGCGCGCTTCGAATAATTGTAAGTCCAGCTCGTGTGCATCCCATCGGTCGACAGGTAAAAACGCTTCATATCGTCCGGCATAAAAACGAAATTCTTGTACTCCCAAGCCCTTAAATCTGCCACTGTGCATGGTCCGTTGTCATCTGATGTCACGTTGCTCACTCGCGGCAGTTCGTTCAGTTTGTTCTTCAGTTCACACGTCAGTTGTTCCAGGTGCAACGACGTATCATTACGACGGTTTCCGATCTTACGGCTGGCCATTTTCGATGAAATATGGTGCTGAGATGAGACACAGTGGAAAAAACGTCTGTTGCACACTTCAGCTTGCTAAATAATGGTTTCAACGCATGCCTGACTTTTACTTATTAATTATTCCTATGGATGGTTTCCAATGTGTGCTGAGATGTGTTTTCAATTCACACTGTCATTATCTAATGTCGTCTAGTAGGCAAACAGAGATTTGCCGTGTTTCTCATGTTTTCAATTTAGTGTTTCGTGTTCCGTGTGCCGGCCTCGCATTCGCCCGTTACACACAGTGTTTGAAAGTGTATGCTCGACGTTAATTCGACGTCTTTCGGCGTTGAAAACACCACAGGCGGGCGGCCTGCCCCCCGGACAGAATTCGGGGGCAGCCTGTTACCTCCGCTCGATCCAGTTACCGAATACACGAAAGAAAGCTCGCGCGAGTGATTTGTGTTTGCTGTGCACATCCTGCCAGGCTTACCAACGCGCGTGTGCTGAGTCTCTCCAGCATCCAGGACTGCCTGAGATGCGTGCAAGTGGCCATCGCGAGAGTGTGGAGAGTGTTTCGTGCGCGTGGATGTCTGCCGGTCTGGCGGGGAGGCAGTGTGCTGTACTTGTTGTTTCACACGCTCTTCTGCTAGACGATACTTCTGGATGCTGAATGCGCGGTACGTCCAGTGCATACGTTGGGTGAGTAGTTTCGCATTCCGCTAACGATGACGGTAATAACATCAACCAAAGTGTTCCGGACACCAACGGATGTGCTTGATTATACTCACGGTGATGTTTTTTTTTTGCTCCGTCGCAGGAACGCACAGGAACGGAACATCTAGCCGTCGTTTGACGATGTACGAAACAAGGATTTGGGCATCGGGTAAGAGCGCACATACCGTTCACTTTCGCAAATTCAGCCAAATACTGCCACACGTTCTTAACTACTGTCCGTTTGTTGCAGCTCCCGATCCCGCCACTCGTCAGGGAAGTGGTCCCCGGAATCAATATAGTGCTGGAACGCTCTCCTGAAGACACCGGGAAAGGCCGTCATCGCTGCAATGAAGGCCACGTTCGGGATGTTGTTGCCGTCACCAGGGGCACGCTGTGGGTTGAGCGATTGCGCAATGCTCAAAAGCAGCTCCCCTGCGCTTAGTGGATTCCGCTCCGTGCCCGTGGATGGATGTCTAACGACCCCATAATCTCGACGAACACTTCCTTGTTGAAACTTGTTCGCTTCTCGCACAAGCCTGGCTATCGGCTGATGAACTGTCGCTGTGTGGATTACTATTACATGTGAAGTTTACTAACAGATAAAAAGATCCTTATAGGCTAACAATATTAATTGTATTGGTGAAGTGTGTTAGTGAGATCCTACGTGGGAGGCTGTACCTGTTTAGGTCCGCGTCGCGTTTGTCCTAACAGAACAGCGTTTGCCTTCGGAGCTTCGATTTATTTGGACATCCTAGGTACATAAAAAGGTGTTGCCTATCCTGGCCCGGTTGCGTTTATTGTACACCTCTGCTAACTCCCTAGCTGAACGGTTATCGGACGCGTGGGTGTGACATAATATTTTGGAAGCCAAGCGCCATAAATTGCTCAAACGCCTTCTGAACGGGATCGTTTAGACTAAAGCTTGAGTTTGCTCGATGAGCTTACAATTGTTATAATTAATAGGAAGACACCAGCGTGTGTCGCTTGCGGCTTACTTTCTACGACTGCGCGATCCCGCCGCGTCAGTCTCGGTTTTATTGATGGTGTCATAGCTGCCCAAGGTCGATACATTACATTTAACAACAATCACAGAAGCAAACAGCTACACACGATGCGTTCGCCATTTTTTACGCTCTCGACTCCCCCCTCCCCCTTTCCGAAAGAGACATTTTCAGCAACGGTAGAGCATTCGCTAGACTGTGTCGTTCTAATTCCTGTACCGGTCTCGCTCTCGCAATCATTCGATCGGTCGATGAGCATTCTCAGGAGAGCATACGCTCTCGCGTACGGCGCCGCAGTGAGAATGTGTCAGTGTATCAACCGTATGTACTTTGGCGCTTTTCTCACTACCTTTCCTTCGCCTCGCACAAGTGGTCCGGTGGCCGACGCTACAGCGGCGCCGGGCGTCACATGGCAGGGCCGCCCCGGGATTCAAATCCCATCACTACTCTACTGAAGCTTTTTGAAACTTTCGTTTTATTTTTTTTTTTTATGTGGAGTTTCTGTTTTCCAGTCGCTTAAGCATAATGTGTGGCCGACCTTTTACCCGACGTTTAATGCGTGCGCGCCTTTTCGCCTCGAGGACGCGTTTATTTACACCAACGACGACGGTTTCAGACGTTAAGTGTCATCGTTTTTTTTTTTAAACTATGTCGTCGCCTATGAACATGCACATTGTAATATTATTGTACCCAGTGCCAGGTGCCAGTGATGGCACCGACGTACGCGTTGTACAAACAACCAGACCACGCCCATTGCCACTCCTTTTGCCCCCGCCGCCGTCGTTTTTAGTCCCCCGTGGGGGTAGTTGCGAAAAAATCACGAATTTTCGACACTGCCGCATAGACGCACGCCCATACAAAGCTGGCCGCGTTGATCGGGCCCTTCTCAGGCGGCGAGCAGTACTGGCAGCTGTGCGCGCTGTACAAGCCATCATTCCCACTGGCGCACCTTTTCCCAGCATCGCGAATCACCGGCGTCGTTGTTAGTTTCGCCTCACAGTAGTGCGCCAAACACGCGCGTACCCAGCACTGCACTATAAACGCACCGCATTCATACTGGCCCGGCAACGCGGTCGCTTCTCGCACAATGTCTGAATATCGAACGGTGCAAGGTAATGATTTGTGTGGGTGTAAATAAACAAATGATGTGTGTGTATGTGTGTGTGTGGGTGATGTGTAAGTTGTGTTCGTTGCGCAGTGCTGTCTGTCCGGCACTGCGTATTGCCCAGGTGCCCATATACTACTACGGGTAAAACCCAGTCAAGGAACCCGCTTCTGGGTTGGGGGTGGTTGGTGAAGTGTGTGAAGCAATTTTATTCGATCCTTCGATACAATCGCAAAACTGTGTACAATTATCAGACCAAACCATGTGTGTTGTGTTGTTCACGGGCAAAGCTGGTCCCTGGAAAGCGGAATGGGAATGCGAATGGAAGGAAACCAAAGCTAGCTTTAGATAGAAATAAAACTACATTTCTATGTAATTGAAACAGTGGCCGTGCAGTGGCTATTTATTGATTATTTTAAATGCGTAATGGTCTATCGTAATGGTAAAGTAATCCTCCGTAATGGCCACCTCGTTCTCGTTGGTCGTTGGTCGTTGGCTATTTATGTGCCGACATGGGTACATAAAAAGGTGTTGCCTATCCTGGCCCGGTTGCGTTTATTGTACACCTCTGCTAACTCCCTAGCTGAATGTTTATCGGACGCGTGGGTGTGACATAATATTTTAGGAAGCCAAGCGCCATAAATTGCTCAAACGCCTTCTGAACGGGATCGTTTAGACTAAAGCTTGAGTTTGCTCGATGAGCTTACAATTGTTAGAATTAATAGGAAGACACCAGCGTGTGTCGCTTGCGGCTTACTTTCTACGACTGCGCGATCCCGCCGCGTCAGTCTCGGTTTTATTGATGGTGTCATAGCTGCCCAAGGTCGATATATTACATTTAACAACAATCACAGAAGCAAACAGCTACACACGATGCGTTCGCCATTTTTTACGCTCTCGACTCCCCCCTCCCCCTTTCCGAAAGAGACATTTTCAGCAACGGTAGAGCATTCGCTAGACTGTGTCGTTCTAATTCCTGTACCGGTCTCGCTCTCGCAATCATTCGATCGGTCGATGAGCATTCTCAGGAGAGCATACGCTCTCGCGTACGGCGCCGCAGTGAGAATGTGTCAGTGTATCAACCGTATGTACTTTGGCGCTTTTGTCACTACCTTTCCTTCACCTCTCTCAAGTGGTCCGGTGGCCGACGCTAAAGCGGCGCCGGTCGTCTTCACATGGCAGGGCCGCCCCGGGATTCGAATCCCATCACTACTCTACTGAAGCTTTTTGAAACTTTCGTTTTGTTTTTTTTTGTTTTTTTTTTTTTTTTTATGTGGAGTTTCTGTTTTCCAGTCGCTTAAGCATAATGTGTGGCCGACCTTTTACCCGACGTTTAATGCGTGCGCGCCTTTTCGCCTCGAGGACGCGTTTATTTAGACCAACGACGACGGTTTCAGACGCTAAGTGTCATCGTTTTTTTTTTAAACTATGTCGTCGCCTATGAACATGCACATTGTAATATTATTGTACCCAGTGCCAGGTGCCAGTGATGGCACCGACGTACGCGTTGTACAAACAACCAGACCACGCCCATTGCCACTCCTTTTGCCCCCGCCGCCGTCGTTTTTAGTCCCCCGTGGGGGTAGTTGCGAAAAAATCACGAATTTTCGACACTGCCGCATAGACGCACGCCCATACAAAGCTGGCCCCGTTGAGCGGGCCCTTCGCAGGCGGCGAGCAGTACTGGCAGCTGTGCGCGCTGTACAAGCCATCATTCCCACTGGCGCACCTTTTCCCAGCATCGCGAATCACCGGCGTCGTTGTTAGTTTCGCCTCACAGTAGTGCGCCAAACACGCGCGTACCCGGCACTGCACTATAAACGCACCGCATTCATACTGGCCCGGCAACGCGGTCGCTTCTCGCACAATGTCTGAATATCGAACGGTGCAAGGTAATGAATTGTGTGGGTGTAAATAAACAAATGATGTGTGTGTGTATGTGTGTGTGTGCGTGATGTGTGAGTTGTGTTCGTTGCGCAGTGCTGTCTGTCCGGCACTGTGTATTGCCCAGGTGCCCATATACTGCTGCGACGGGTAAAACCCAGTCAAGGAACCCGCTTCTGGGTTGGGGGTGGTTGGTAAAGTTTGTGAAGCAATTTTATTCGATCCTTCGATACAATCGCAAAACTGTGTACAATTATCAGACCAAACCATGTGTGTTGTGTTGTTCACGGGCAAAGCTGGTCCCTGGAATGCGGAATGGGAATGCGAATGGGAGAAAACCAAAGCTAGCTTTAGATAGAAATAAAACTACATTTCTATGTAATTGAAACAGTGGCCGTGCAGTGGCTATTTATTGATTATTTTAAATGCGTAATGGTCTATCGTAATGGTAAAGTAAAGTAATCCTCCGTAATGGCCACCTCGTTCTCGTTGGTCGTTGGTCGTTGGCTATTTATGTGCCGAGCGCATGCGTCGTACCGTGGTCCAAAATCTAGCCGGATCTAGCACATTGAGCGGGTGCTGCGCTCGTTGGTATACCGGCGCGCTCTTCGCTGCTAGCATTTCGTCATAGTCCAACAGCAAATGTGGAGCCAGCACCAAAAACAGCTGTTCAGCCCACCCTGGCAGGCGACAGCTGGCAAAGGCTAACTGCCAACATGGTAGCCCGAGATGCTCGATGCTCATGCGTAAGTAGGTCGTAAAGGAGTCCGCCAACAGTGTCCACTTCCACGATCCCACTTCCAACAAATAAATTTCCGGACGGGTTGTAACATTTGTCTTGTACACCAGTAAAACAAAACCCCTGTCACCTATGCGGTCGAGCTCGAACACAGTTCCCGGTCCTTTCAGTTCGAGGTTCTGGATGTGTGTCAATTTAGGTATGTAGAGGTGGCCTACACGTAATTTTGCGCGCTTCGAATAATTGTAAGTCCAGCTCGTGTGCATCCCATCGGTCGACAGGTAAAAACGCTTCATATCGTCCGGCATAAAAACGAAATTCTTGTACTCCCAAGCCCTTAAATCTGCCACTGTGCATGGTCCGTTGTCATCTGATGTCACGTTGCTCACTCGCGGCAGTTCGTTCAGTTTGTTCTTCAGTTCACACGTCAGTTGTTCCAGGTGCAACGACGTATCATTACGACGGTTTCCGATCTTACGGCTGGCCATTTTCGATGAAATATGGTGCTGAGATGAGACACAGTGGAAAAAACGTCTGTTGCACACTTCAGCTTGCTAAATAATGGTTTCAACGCATGCCTGACTTTTACTTATTAATTATTCCTATGGATGGTTTCCAATGTGTGCTGAGATGTGTTTTCAATTCACACTGTCATTATCTAATGTCGTCTAGTAGGCAAACAGAGATTTGCCGTGTTTCTCATGTTTTCAATTTAGTGTTTCGTGTTCCGTGTGCCGGCCTCGCATTCGCCCGTTACACACAGTGTTTGAAAGTGTATGCTCGACGTTAATTCGACGTCTTTCGGCGTTGAAAACACCACAGGCGGGCGGCCTGCCCCCCGGACAGAATTCGGGGGCAGCCTGTTACCTCCGCTCGATCCAGTTACCGAATACACGAAAGAAAGCTCGCGCGAGTGATTTGTGTTTGCTGTGCACATCCTGCCAGGCTTACCAACGCGCGTGTGCTGAGTCTCTCCAGCATCCAGGACTGCCTGAGATGCGTGCAAGTGGCCATCGCGAGAGTGTGGAGAGTGTTTCGTGCGCGTGGATGTCTGCCGGTCTGGCGGGGAGGCAGTGTGCTGTACTTGTTGTTTCACACGCTCTTCTGCTAGACGATACTTCTGGATGCTGAATGCGCGGTACGTCCAGTGCATACGTTGGGTGAGTAGTTTCGCATTCCGCTAACGATGACGGTAATAACATCAACCAAAGTGTTCCGGACACCAACGGATGTGCTTGATTATACTCACGGTGATGTTTTTTTTTTGCTCCGTCGCAGGAACGCACAGGAACGGAACATCTAGCCGTCGTTTGACGATGTACGAAACAAGGATTTGGGCATCGGGTAAGAGCGCACATACCGTTCACTTTCGCAAATTCAGCCAAATACTGCCACACGTTCTTAACTACTGTCCGTTTGTTGCAGCTCCCGATCCCGCCACTCGTCAGGGAAGTGGTCCCCGGAATCAATATAGTGCTGGAACGCTCTCCTGAAGACACCGGGAAAGGCCGTCATCGCTGCAATGAAGGCCACGTTCGGGATGTTGTTGCCGTCACCAGGGGCACGCTGTGGGTTGAGCGATTGCGCAATGCTCAAAAGCAGCTCCCCTGCGCTTAGTGGATTCCGCTCCGTGCCCGTGGATGGATGTCTAACGACCCCATAATCTCGACGAACACTTCCTTGTTGAAACTTGTTCGCTTCTCGCACAAGCCTGGCTATCGGCTGATGAACTGTCGCTGTGTGGATTACTATTACATGTGAAGTTTACTAACAGATAAAAAGATCCTTATAGGCTAACAATATTAATTGTATTGGTGAAGTGTGTTAGTGAGATCCTACGTGGGAGGCTGTACCTGTTTAGGTCCGCGTCGCGTTTGTCCTAACAGAACAGCGTTTGCCTTCGGAGCTTCGATTTATTTGGACATCCTAGGTACATAAAAAGGTGTTGCCTATCCTGGCCCGGTTGCGTTTATTGTACACCTCTGCTAACTCCCTAGCTGAACGGTTATCGGACGCGTGGGTGTGACATAATATTTTTGGAAGCCAAGCGCCATAAATTGCTCAAACGCCTTCTGAACGGGATCGTTTAGACTAAAGCTTGAGTTTGCTCGATGAGCTTACAATTGTTATAATTAATAGGAAGACACCAGCGTGTGTCGCTTGCGGCTTACTTTCTACGACTGCGCGATCCCGCCGCGTCAGTCTCGGTTTTATTGATGGTGTCATAGCTGCCCAAGGTCGATACATTACATTTAACAACAATCACAGAAGCAAACAGCTACACACGATGCGTTCGCCATTTTTTACGCTCTCGACTCCCCCCTCCCCCTTTCCGAAAGAGACATTTTCAGCAACGGTAGAGCATTCGCTAGACTGTGTCGTTCTAATTCCTGTACCGGTCTCGCTCTCGCAATCATTCGATCGGTCGATGAGCATTCTCAGGAGAGCATACGCTCTCGCGTACGGCGCCGCAGTGAGAATGTGTCAGTGTATCAACCGTATGTACTTTGGCGCTTTTCTCACTACCTTTCCTTCGCCTCGCACAAGTGGTCCGGTGGCCGACGCTACAGCGGCGCCGGGCGTCACATGGCAGGGCCGCCCCGGGATTCAAATCCCATCACTACTCTACTGAAGCTTTTTGAAACTTTCGTTTTATTTTTTTTTTTTATGTGGAGTTTCTGTTTTCCAGTCGCTTAAGCATAATGTGTGGCCGACCTTTTACCCGACGTTTAATGCGTGCGCGCCTTTTCGCCTCGAGGACGCGTTTATTTACACCAACGACGACGGTTTCAGACGTTAAGTGTCATCGTTTTTTTTTTTTAAACTATGTCGTCGCCTATGAACATGCACATTGTAATATTATTGTACCCAGTGCCAGGTGCCAGTGATGGCACCGACGTACGCGTTGTACAAACAACCAGACCACGCCCATTGCCACTCCTTTTGCCCCCGCCGCCGTCGTTTTTAGTCCCCCGTGGGGGTAGTTGCGAAAAAATCACGAATTTTCAGCACTGCCGTATAGACGCACGCCCATACAAAGCTGGCCGCGTTGATCGGGCCCTTCGCAGGCGGCGAGCAGTACTGGCAGCTGTGCGCGCTGTACAAGCCATCATTCCCACTGGCGCACCTTTTCCCAGCATCGCGAATCACCGGCGTCGTTGTTAGTTTCGCCTCACAGTAGTGCGCCAAACACGCGCGTACCCAGCACTGCACTATAAACGCACCGCATTCATACTGGCCCGGCAACGCGGTCGCTTCTCGCACAATGTCTGAATATCGAACGGTGCAAGGTAATGATTTGTGTGGGTGTAAATAAACAAATGATGTGTGTGTATGTGTGTGTGTGTGGGTGATGTGTTAGTTGTGCTCGTTGCGCAGTGCTGTCTGTCCGGCACTGTGTATTGCCCAGGTGCCCATATACTGCTGCTACGGGTAAAACCCAGTCAAGGAACCCGCTTCTGGGTTGGGGGTGGTTGGTGAAGTTTGTGAAGCAATTTTATTCGATCCTTCGATACAATCGCAAAACTGTGTACAATTATCAGACCAAACCATGTGTGTTGTGTTGTTCACGGGCAAAGCTGGTCCCTGGAAAGCGGAATGGGAATGCGAATGGAAGGAAACCAAAGCTAGCTTTAGATAGAAATAAAACTACATTTCTATGTAATTGAAACAGTGGCCGTGCAGTGGCTATTTATTGATTATTTTAAATGCGTAATGGTCTATCGTAATGGTAAAGTAATCCTCCGTAATGGCCACCTCGTTCTCGTTCTCGTTGGTCGTTGGCTATTTATGTGCCGAGCGCATGCGTCGTACCGTGGTCCAAAATCTAGCCGGATCTAGCACATTGAGCGGGTGCTGCGCTCGTTGGTTTACCTTCGCGCTCTTCGCTCCTAGCATTTCGTCATTGTCCAACAGCAAATGTGGAGCCAGCACCAGAAACAGCTGTTCAGCCCACCCTGGCAGGCGACAGCTGGCAAAGGCTAGCTGCCAACATGGTAGCCCAAGATGCTCGATGCTCATGCGTAAGTAGGTCGTAAAGGAGTCCGCCAACAGTGTCCACTTCCACGATCCCACTTCCAACAAATAAATTTCCGGACGGGTTGTAACATTTGTCTTGTACACCAGTAAAACAAAACCCCTGTCACCTATGCGGTCGAGCTCGAACACAGTTCCCGGTCCTTTCAGTTCGAGGTTCTGGATGTGTGTCAATTTAGGTATGTAGAGGTGGCCTACACGTAATTTTGCGCGCTTCGAATAATTGTAAGTCCAGCTCGTGTGCATCCCATCGGTCGACAGGTAAAAACGCTTCATATCGTCCGGCATAAAAACGAAATTATTGTATTCCCAAGTCCTTAAATCTGCCACTGTGCATGGTCCGTTGTCATCTGATGTCACGTTGCTCACTCGCGGCAGTTCGTTCAGTTTGTTCTTCAGTTCACACGTCAGTTGTTCCAGGTGCAACGACGTATCATTACGACAGTTTCCGATCTTACGGCTGGCCATTTTCGATGAAATATGGTGCTGAGATGAGACACAGTGGAAAAAACGTCTGTTGCACACTTCAGCTTGCTAAATAATGTTTTCAACGCATGCCTGACTTTAACTTATTAATTATTCCTATGGATGGTTTCCAATGTGTGCTGAGATGTGTTTTCAATTCACACTGTCATTATCTAATGTCGTCTAGTAGGCAAACAGAGATTTGCCGTGTTTCTCATGTTTTCAATTTAGTGTTTCGTGTTCCGTGTGCCGGCCTTGCATTCGCCCGTTACACACAGTGTTTGAAAGTGTATGCTCGACGTTAATTCGACGTTTTTCGGCGTTGAAAACACGACAGGCGGGCGGCCTGCCTCCCGGACAGAATTCGGGGGCATCCTGTTACCTCCGCTCGATCCAGTTACCGAATACACGAAAGAAAGCTCGCGCGAGTGATTTGTGTTTGCTGTGCACATCCTGCCAGGCTTACCAACGCGCGTGTGCTGAGTCTCTCCAGCATCCAGGACTGCCTGAGATGCGTGCAAGTGGCCATCGCGAGAGTGTGGAGAGTGTTTCGTGCGCGTGGATGTCTGCCGGTCTGCCGGGGGGGGGGCAGTGTGCCTTTACTTGTTGTTTCACACGCTCTTCTGCTAGACGATACTTCTGGATGGTGAATGCGCGGTACGTCCAGTGCATACGTTGGGTGAGTAGTTTCGCATTCCGCTAACGATGACGGTAATAACATCAACCACCGTGTTCCGGACACCAACGGATGTGCTTGATTATACTCACGGTGATGTTTTTTTTTGCTCCGTCGCAGGAACGCACAGGAACGGAACATCTAGCCGTCGTTTGACGATGTACGAAACAAGGATTTGGGCATCGGGTAAGAGCGCACATACCGTTCACTTTCGCAAATTTAGCCAAATACTGCCACACGTTCTTAACTACTGTCCGTTTGTTGCAGCTCCCGATCCCGCCACTCGTCCGGGAAGTGGTCCGGGAATCAATATAGTGCTGGAACGCTCTCCTGAAGACACCGGGAAAGGCCGTGATCGCTGCAATGAAGGCCACGTTCGGGATGTTGTTGCCGCACCAGGGGCACGCTGTGGGTTGAGCGATTGCGCAATGCTCAAAAGCAGCTCCCCTGCGCTGGAGTGGATTCCGCTCCGTGTCCGTGGATGGATGTCTAACGACCCCATAATCTCGACGAACACTTCCTTGTTGAAACTTGTTCGCTTCTCGCACAAGCCTGGCTATCGGCTGATGAACTGTCGCTGTGTGGATGACTATTACATGTGAAGTTTACTAACAGATAAAAAGATCCTTATAGGCTAACAATATTAATTGTATTGGTGAAGTGTGTTAGTGAGATCCTACGTGGGAGGCTGTACCTGTTTAGGTCCGCGTCGCGTTTGTCCTAACAGAACAGCGTTTGCCTTCGGAGCTTCGATTTATTTGGACATCCTAGGTACATAAAAAGGTGTTGCCTATCCCGGCCCGGTTGCGTTTATTGTACACCTCTGCTAACTCCCTAGCTGAATGTTTATCGGACGCGTGGGTGTGACATAATATTTTAGGAAGCCAAGCGCCATAAATTGCTCAAACGCCTTCTGAACGGGATCGTTTAGACTAAAGCTTGAGTTTGCTCGATGAGCTTACAATTGTTATAATTAATAGGAAGACACCAGCGTGTGTCGCTTGCGGCTTACTCTCTACGACTGCGCGATCCCGCCGCGTCAGTCTCGCTTTTAGCTGTCCTATGTTTGTGTCATAGCTGCCCAAGGTCGATACATTACATTTAACAACAATCACAGAAGCAAACAGCTACACACGATGCGTTCGCCATTTTTTACGCTCTCGACTCCCCCCTCCCCCTTTCCGAAAGAGACATTTTCAGCAACGGTAGAGCATTCGCTAGACTGTGTCGTTCTAATTCCTGTACCGGTCTCGCTCTCGCAATCATTCGATCGGTCGATGGGCATTCTCAGGAGAGCATACGCTCTCGCGTACGGCGCCGCAGTGAGAATGTGTCAGTGTATCAACCGTATGTACTTTGGCGCTTTTCTCACTACCTATCCTTTGTCTCACACAAGTGGTCCGGTGGCCGACGCTACAGCGGCGCCGGTCTTCACATGGCAGGGCCGCCCCGGGAATCAAATCCCATCACTACTCTACTGAAGCTTTTTGAAACTTTCGTTTTGTTTTCTTTTTTTTTTTTTTATGTGGAGTTTCTGTTTTCCAGTCGCTTAAGCATAATGTGTGGCCGACCTTTTACCCGACGTTTAATGCGTGCGCGCCTTTTCGCCTCGAAGACGCGTTTATTTAGACCAACGACGCCGGTTTCAGACGTTAAGTGTCATCGTTTTTTTTTAAACTATGTCGTCGCCTATGAACATGCACATTGTAATATTATTGTACCGGCACCAGTGATGGCACCGACGTACGCGTTGTACAAACAACCAGACCACGCCCATTGCCACTCCTTTTGCCCCCGCCGCCGTCGTTTTTAGTCCCCCGTGGGGGTAGTTGCGAAAAAATCACGAATTTTCGACACTGCCGCATAGACGCACGCCCATACAAAGCTGGCCGCGTTGATCGGGCCCTTCTCAGGCGGCGAGCAGTACTGGCAGCTGTGCGCGCTGTACAAGCCATCATTCCCACTGGCGCACCTTTTCCCAGCATCGCGAATCACCGGCGTCGTTGTTAGTTTCGCCTCACAGTAGTGCGCCAAACACGCGCGTACCCAGCACTGCACTATAAACGCACCGCATTCATACTGGCCCGGCAACGCGGTCGCTTCTCGCACAATGTCTGAATATCGAACGGTGCAAGGTAATGATTTGTGTGGGTGTAAATAAACAAATGATGTGTGTGTATGTGTGTGTGTGGGTGATGTGTAAGTTGTGTTCGTTGCGCAGTGCTGTCTGTCCGGCACTGCGTATTGCCCAGGTGCCCATATACTGCTACGGGTAAACCCAGTCAAGGAACCCGCTTCTGGGTGGGGGTGGTTGGTGAAGTGTGTGAAGCAATTTTATTCGATCCTTCGATACAATCGCAAAACTGTGTACAATTATCAGACCAAACCATGTGTGTTGTGTTGTTCACGGGCAAAGCTGGTCCCTGGAAAGCGGAATGGGAATGCGAATGGGAGGAAACCAAAGCTAGCTTTAGATAGAAATAAAACTACATTTCTATGTAATTGAAACAGTGGCCGTGCAGTGGCTATTTATTGATTATTTTAAATGCGTAATGGTCTATCGTAATGGTAAAGTAATCCTCCGTAATGGCCACCTCGTTCTCGTTCTCGTTGGTCGTTGGCTATTTATGTGCCGAAATGGGTACATAAAAAGGTGTTGCCTATCTTGGCCCGGTTGCGTTTATTGTACACCTCTGCTAACTCCCTAGCTGAATGTTTATCGGACGCGTGGGTGTGACATAATATTTTAGGAAGCCAAGCGCCATAAATTGCTCAAACGCCTTCTGAACGGGATCGTTTAGACTATAGCTTGAGTTTGCTCGATGAGCTTACAATTGTTATAATTAATAGGAAGACACCAGCGTGTGTCGCTTGCGGCTTACTTTCTACGACTGCGCGATCCCGCCGCGTCAGTCTCGCTTTTATTGATGGTGTCATAGCTGCCCAAGGTCGATACATTACATTTAACAACAATCACAGAAGCAAACAGCTACACACGATGCGTTCGCCATTTTTTACGCTCTCGACTCCCCCCTCCCCCTTTCCTAAAGAGACATTTTCAGCAACGGTAGAGCATTCGCTAGACTGTGTCGTTCTAATTCCTGTACCGGTCTCGCTCTCGCAATCATTCGATCGGTCGATGAGCATTCTCAGGAGAGCATACGCTCTCGCGTACGGCGCCGCAGTGAGAATGTGTCAGTGTATCAACCGTATGTACTTTGGCGCTTTTGTCACTACCTTTCCTTCACCTCTCTCAAGTGGTCCGGTGGCCGACGCTAAAGCGGCGCCGGTCGTCTTCACATGGCAGGGCCGCCCCGGGATTCGAATCCCATCACTACTCTACTGAAGCTTTTTGAAACTTTCGTTTTGTTTTTTTTTGTTTTTTTTTTTTTTTTTATGTGGAGTTTCTGTTTTCCAGTCGCTTAAGCATAATGTGTGGCCGACCTTTTACCCGACGTTTAATGCGTGCGCGCCTTTTCGCCTCGAGGACGCGTTTATTTAGACCAACGACGACGGTTTCAGACGCTAAGTGTCATCGTTTTTTTTTTAAACTATGTCGTCGCCTATGAACATGCACATTGTAATATTATTGTACCGGCACCAGTGATGGCACCGACGTACGCGTTGTACAAACAACCAGACCACGCCCATTGCCACTCCTTTTGCCCCCGCCGCCGTCGTTTTTAGTCCCCCGTGGGGGTAGTTGCGAAAAAATCACGAATTTTCGACACTGCCGCATAGACGCACGCCCATACAAAGCTGGCCGCGTTGATCGGGCCCTTCTCAGGCGGCGAGCAGTACTGGCAGCTGTGCGCGCTGTACAAGCCATCATTCCCACTGGCGCACCTTTTCCCAGCATCGCGAATCACCGGCGTCGTTGTTAGTTTCGCCTCACAGTAGTGCGCCAAACACGCGCGTACCCAGCACTGCACTATAAACGCACCGCATTCATACTGGCCCGGCAACGCGGTCGCTTCTCGCACAATGTCTGAATATCGAACGGTGCAAGGTAATGATTTGTGTGGGTGTAAATAAACAAATGATGTGTGTGTATGTGTGTGTGTGGGTGATGTGTAAGTTGTGTTCGTTGCGCAGTGCTGTCTGTCCGGCACTGCGTATTGCCCAGGTGCCCATATACTACTACGGGTAAAACCCAGTCAAGGAACCCGCTTCTGGGTTGGGGGTGGTTGGTGAAGTGTGTGAAGCAATTTTATTCGATCCTTCGATACAATCGCAAAACTGTGTACAATTATCAGACCAAACCATGTGTGTTGTGTTGTTCACGGGCAAAGCTGGTCCCTGGAAAGCGGAATGGGAATGCGAATGGAAGGAAACCAAAGCTAGCTTTAGATAGAAATAAAACTACATTTCTATGTAATTGAAACAGTGGCCGTGCAGTGGCTATTTATTGATTATTTTAAATGCGTAATGGTCTATCGTAATGGTAAAGTAATCCTCCGTAATGGCCACCTCGTTCTCGTTGGTCGTTGGTCGTTGGCTATTTATGTGCCGACATGGGTACATAAAAAGGTGTTGCCTATCCTGGCCCGGTTGCGTTTATTGTACACCTCTGCTAACTCCCTAGCTGAATGTTTATCGGACGCGTGGGTGTGACATAATATTTTAGGAAGCCAAGCGCCATAAATTGCTCAAACGCCTTCTGAACGGGATCGTTTAGACTAAAGCTTGAGTTTGCTCGATGAGCTTACAATTGTTAGAATTAATAGGAAGACACCAGCGTGTGTCGCTTGCGGCTTACTTTCTACGACTGCGCGATCCCGCCGCGTCAGTCTCGGTTTTATTGATGGTGTCATAGCTGCCCAAGGTCGATATATTACATTTAACAACAATCACAGAAGCAAACAGCTACACACGATGCGTTCGCCATTTTTTACGCTCTCGACTCCCCCCTCCCCCTTTCCTAAAGAGACATTTTCAGCAACGGTAGAGCATTCGCTAGACTGTGTCGTTCTAATTCCTGTACCGGTCTCGCTCTCGCAATCATTCGATCGGTCGATGAGCATTCTCAGGAGAGCATACGCTCTCGCGTACGGCGCCGCAGTGAGAATGTGTCAGTGTATCAACCGTATGTACTTTGGCGCTTTTGTCACTACCTTTCCTTCTCCTCGCACAAGTGGTCCGGTGGCCGACGCTAAAGCGGCGCCGGTCTTCACATGGCAGGGCCGCCCCGGGATTCGAATCCCATCACTACTCTACTGAAGCTTTTTGAAACTTTCGTTTTGTTTTTTTTTTGTTTTTTTTTTTTTTTTTTATGTGGAGTTTCTGTTTTCCAGTCGCTTAAGCATAATGTGTGGCCGACCTTTTACCCGACGTTTAATGCGTGCGCGCCTTTTCGCCTCGAGGACGCGTTTATTTAGACCAACGACGACGGTTTCAGACGCTAAGTGTCATCGTTTTTTTTTTAAACTATGTCGTCGCCTATGAACATGCACATTGTAATATTATTGTACCCAGTGCCAGGTGCCAGTGATGGCACCGACGTACGCGTTGTACAAACAACCAGACCACGCCCATTGCCACTCCTTTTGCCCCCGCCGCCGTCGTTTTTAGTCCCCCGTGGGGGTAGTTGCGAAAAAATCACGAATTTTCGACACTGCCGCATAGACGCACGCCCATACAAAGCTGGCCGCGTTGATCGGGCCCTTCGCAGGCGGCGAGCAGTACTGGCAGCTGTGCGCGCTGTACAAGCCATCATTCCCACTGGCGCACCATTTCCCAGCATTGCGAATCACCGGCGTCGTTGTTAGTTTCGCCTCACAGTAGTGCGCCAAACACGCGCGAACCCAGCACTGCACTATAAACGCACCGCATTCATACTGGCCCGGCAACGCGGTCGCTTCTCGCACAATGTCTGAATATCGAACGGTGCAAGGTAATGATTTGTGTGGGTGTAAATAAACAAATGATGTGTGTGTATGTGTGTGTGTGTGGGTGATGTGTAAGTTGTGCTCGTTGCGCAGTGCTGTCTGTCCGGCACTGTGTATTGCCCAGGTGCCCATATACTGCTGCTACGGGTAAAACCCAGTCAAGGAACCCGCTTCTGGGTTGGGGATGGTTGGTGAAGTTTGTGAAGCAATTTTATTCGATCCTTCGATACAATCGCAAAACTGTGTACAATTATCAGACCAAACCATGTGTGTTGTGTTGTTCACGGGCAAAGCTGGTCCCTGGAATGCGGAATGGGAATGCGAATGGGAGGAAACCAAAGCTAGCTTTAGATAGAAATAAAACTACATTTCTATGTAATTGAAACAGTGGCCGTGCAGTGGCTATTTATTGATTAGTTTAAATGCGTAATGGTCTATCGTAATGGTAAAGTAATCCTCCGTAATGGCCACCTCGTTCTCGTTCTCGTTGGTCGTTGGCTATTTATGTGCCGAGCGCATGCGTCGTACCGTGGTCCAAAATCTAGCCGGATCTAGCACATTGAGCGGGTGCTGCGCTCGTTGGTATACCGGCGCGCTCTTCGCTGCTAGCATTTCGTCATAGTCCAACAGCAAATGTGGAGCCAGCACCAAAAACAGCTGTTCAGCCCACCCTGGCAGGCGACAGCTGGCAAAGGCTAGCTGCCAACATGGTAGCCCAAGATGCTCGATGCTCATGCGTAAGTAGGTCGTAAAGGAGTCCGCCAACAGTGTCCACTTCCACGATCCCACTTCCAACAAATAAATTTCCGGACGGGTTGTAACATTTGTCTTGTACACCAGTAAAACAAAACCCCTGTCACCTATGCGGTCGAGCTCGAACACAGTTCCCGGTCCTTTCAGTTCGAGGTTCTGGATGTGTGTCAATTTAGGTATGTAGAGGTGGCCTACACGTAATTTTGCGCGCTTCGAATAATTGTAAGTCCAGCTCGTGTGCATCCCATCGGTCGACAGGTAAAAACGCTTCATATCGTCCGGCATAAAAACGAAATTATTGTATTCCCAAGTCCTTAAATCTGCCACTGTGCATGGTCCGTTGTCATCTGATGTCACGTTGCTCACTCGCGGCAGTTCGTTCAGTTTGTTCTTCAGTTCACACGTCAGTTGTTCCAGGTGCAACGACGTATCATTACGACAGTTTCCGATCTTACGGCTGGCCATTTTCGATGAAATATGGTGCTGAGATGAGACACAGTGGAAAAAACGTCTGTTGCACACTTCAGCTTGCTAAATAATGTTTTCAACGCATGCCTGACTTTAACTTATTAATTATTCCTATGGATGGTTTCCAATGTGTGCTGAGATGTGTTTTCAATTCACACTGTCATTATCTAATGTCGTCTAGTAGGCAAACAGAGATTTGCCGTGTTTCTCATGTTTTCAATTTAGTGTTTCGTGTTCCGTGTGCCGGCCTTGCATTCGCCCGTTACACACAGTGTTTGAAAGTGTATGCTCGACGTTAATTCGACGTTTTTCGGCGTTGAAAACACGACAGGCGGGCGGCCTGCCCCCCGGACAGAATTCGGGGGCATCCTGTTACCTCCGCTCGATCCAGTTACCGAATACACGAAAGAAAGCTCGCGCGAGTGATTTGTGTTTGCTGTGCACATCCTGCCAGGCTTACCAACGCGCGTGTGCTGAGTCTCTCCAGCATCCAGGACTGCCTGAGATGCGTGCAAGTGGCCATCGCGAGAGTGTGGAGAGTGTTTCGTGCGCGTGGATGTCTGCCGGTCTGGCGGGGAGGCAGTGTGCCTTTACTTGTTATTTCACACGCTCTTCTGCTAGACGATACTTCTGGATGCTGAATGTGCGGTACGTCCAGTGCATACGTTGGGTGAGTAGTTTCGCATTCCGCTAACGATGATCACTGTAATAACATCAACCAACGTGTTCCGGACACCAACGGATGTGCTTGATTATACTCACGGTGATGTTTTTTTTTTTGCTCCGTCGCAGGAACGCACAGGAACGGAACATCTAGCCGTCGTTTGACGATGTACGAAACAAGGATTTGGGCATCGGGTAAGAGCGCACATACCGTTCACTTTCGCAAATTTAGCCAAATACTGCCACACGTTCTTAACTACTGTCCGTTTGTTGCAGCTCCCGATCCCGCCACTCGTCCGGGAAGTGGTCCGGGAATCAATATAGTGCTGGAACGCTCTCCTGAAGACACCGGGAAAGGCCGTGATCGCTGCAATGAAGGCCACGTTCGGGATGTTGTTGCCGCACCAGGGGCACGCTGTGGGTTGAGCGATTGCGCAATGCTCAAAAGCAGCTCCCCTGCGCTGGAGTGGATTCCGCTCCGTGTCCGTGGATGGATGTCTAACGACCCCATAATCTCGACGAACACTTCCTTGTTGAAACTTGTTCGCTTCTCGCACAAGCCTGGCTATCGGCTGATGAACTGTCGCTGTGTGGATGACTATTACATGTGAAGTTTACTAACAGATAAAAAGATCCTTATAGGCTAACAATATTAATTGTATTGGTGAAGTGTGTTAGTGAGATCCTACGTGGGAGGCTGTACCTGTTTAGGTCCGCGTCGCGTTTGTCCTAACAGAACAGCGTTTGCCTTCGGAGCTTCGATTTATTTGGACATCCTAGGTACATAAAAAGGTGTTGCCTATCCCGGCCCGGTTGCGTTTATTGTACACCTCTGCTAACTCCCTAGCTGAATGTTTATCGGACGCGTGGGTGTGACATAATATTTTAGGAAGCCAAGCGCCATAAATTGCTCAAACGCCTTCTGAACGGGATCGTTTAGACTAAAGCTTGAGTTTGCTCGATGAGCTTACAATTGTTATAATTAATAGGAAGACACCAGCGTGTGTCGCTTGCGGCTTACTCTCTACGACTGCGCGATCCCGCCGCGTCAGTCTCGCTTTTAGCTGTCCTATGTTTGTGTCATAGCTGCCCAAGGTCGATACATTACATTTAACAACAATCACAGAAGCAAACAGCTACACACGATGCGTTCGCCATTTTTTACGCTCTCGACTCCCCCCTCCCCCTTTCCGAAAGAGACATTTTCAGCAACGGTAGAGCATTCGCTAGACTGTGTCGTTCTAATTCCTGTACCGGTCTCGCTCTCGCAATCATTCGATCGGTCGATGGGCATTCTCAGGAGAGCATACGCTCTCGCGTACGGCGCCGCAGTGAGAATGTGTCAGTGTATCAACCGTATGTACTTTGGCGCTTTTCTCACTACCTATCCTTTGTCTCACACAAGTGGTCCGGTGGCCGACGCTACAGCGGCGCCGGTCTTCACATGGCAGGGCCGCCCCGGGAATCAAATCCCATCACTACTCTACTGAAGCTTTTTGAAACTTTCGTTTTGTTTTCTTTTTTTTTTTTTTATGTGGAGTTTCTGTTTTCCAGTCGCTTAAGCATAATGTGTGGCCGACCTTTTACCCGACGTTTAATGCGTGCGCGCCTTTTCGCCTCGAGGACGCGTTTATTTAGACCAACGACGACGGTTTCAGACGCTAAGTGTCATCGTTTTTTTTTTAAACTATGTCGTCGCCTATGAACATGCACATTGTAATATTATTGTACCGGCACCAGTGATGGCACCGACGTACGCGTTGTACAAACAACCAGACCACGCCCATTGCCACTCCTTTTGCCCCCGCCGCCGTCGTTTTTAGTCCCCCGTGGGGGTAGTTGCGAAAAAATCACGAATTTTCGACACTGCCGCATAGACGCACGCCCATACAAAGCTGGCCGCGTTGATCGGGCCCTTCGCAGGCGGCGAGCAGTACTGGCAGCTGTGCGCGCTGTACAAGCCATCATTCCCACTGGCGCACCATTTCCCAGCATTGCGAATCACCGGCGTCGTTGTTAGTTTCGCCTCACAGTAGTGCGCCAAACACGCGCGAACCCAGCACTGCACTATAAACGCACCGCATTCATACTGGCCCGGCAACGCGGTCGCTTCTCGCACAATGTCTGAATATCGAACGGTGCAAGGTAATGATTTGTGTGGGTGTAAATAAACAAATGATGTGTGTGTATGTGTGTGTGTGTGGGTGATGTGTAAGTTGTGCTCGTTGCGCAGTGCTGTCTGTCCGGCACTGTGTATTGCCCAGGTGCCCATATACTGCTGCTACGGGTAAAACCCAGTCAAGGAACCCGCTTCTGGGTTGGGGATGGTTGGTGAAGTTTGTGAAGCAATTTTATTCGATCCTTCGATACAATCGCAAAACTGTGTACAATTATCAGACCAAACCATGTGTGTTGTGTTGTTCACGGGCAAAGCTGGTCCCTGGAATGCGGAATGGGAATGCGAATGGGAGGAAACCAAAGCTAGCTTTAGATAGAAATAAAACTACATTTCTATGTAATTGAAACAGTGGCCGTGCAGTGGCTATTTATTGATTAGTTTAAATGCGTAATGGTCTATCGTAATGGTAAAGTAATCCTCCGTAATGGCCACCTCGTTCTCGTTCTCGTTGGTCGTTGGCTATTTATGTGCCGAGCGCATGCGTCGTACCGTGGTCCAAAATCTAGCCGGATCTAGCACATTGAGCGGGTGCTGCGCTCGTTGGTATACCGGCGCGCTCTTCGCTGCTAGCATTTCGTCATAGTCCAACAGCAAATGTGGAGCCAGCACCAAAAACAGCTGTTCAGCCCACCCTGGCAGGCGACAGCTGGCAAAGGCTAGCTGCCAACATGGTAGCCCAAGATGCTCGATGCTCATGCGTAAGTAGGTCGTAAAGGAGTCCGCCAACAGTGTCCACTTCCACGATCCCACTTCCAACAAATAAATTTCCGGACGGGTTGTAACATTTGTCTTGTACACCAGTAAAACAAAACCCCTGTCACCTATGCGGTCGAGCTCGAACACAGTTCCCGGTCCTTTCAGTTCGAGGTTCTGGATGTGTGTCAATTTAGGTATGTAGAGGTGGCCTACACGTAATTTTGCGCGCTTCGAATAATTGTAAGTCCAGCTCGTGTGCATCCCATCGGTCGACAGGTAAAAACGCTTCATATCGTCCGGCATAAAAACGAAATTATTGTATTCCCAAGTCCTTAAATCTGCCACTGTGCATGGTCCGTTGTCATCTGATGTCACGTTGCTCACTCGCGGCAGTTCGTTCAGTTTGTTCTTCAGTTCACACGTCAGTTGTTCCAGGTGCAACGACGTATCATTACGACAGTTTCCGATCTTACGGCTGGCCATTTTCGATGAAATATGGTGCTGAGATGAGACACAGTGGAAAAAACGTCTGTTGCACACTTCAGCTTGCTAAATAATGTTTTCAACGCATGCCTGACTTTAACTTATTAATTATTCCTATGGATGGTTTCCAATGTGTGCTGAGATGTGTTTTCAATTCACACTGTCATTATCTAATGTCGTCTAGTAGGCAAACAGAGATTTGCCGTGTTTCTCATGTTTTCAATTTAGTGTTTCGTGTTCCGTGTGCCGGCCTTGCATTCGCCCGTTACACACAGTGTTTGAAAGTGTATGCTCGACGTTAATTCGACGTTTTTCGGCGTTGAAAACACGACAGGCGGGCGGCCTGCCCCCCGGACAGAATTCGGGGGCATCCTGTTACCTCCGCTCGATCCAGTTACCGAATACACGAAAGAAAGCTCGCGCGAGTGATTTGTGTTTGCTGTGCACATCCTGCCAGGCTTACCAACGCGCGTGTGCTGAGTCTCTCCAGCATCCAGGACTGCCTGAGATGCGTGCAAGTGGCCATCGCGAGAGTGTGGAGAGTGTTTCGTGCGCGTGGATGTCTGCCGGTCTGGCGGGGAGGCAGTGTGCCTTTACTTGTTATTTCACACGCTCTTCTGCTAGACGATACTTCTGGATGCTGAATGTGCGGTACGTCCAGTGCATACGTTGGGTGAGTAGTTTCGCATTCCGCTAACGATGATCACTGTAATAACATCAACCAACGTGTTCCGGACACCAACGGATGTGCTTGATTATACTCACGGTGATGTTTTTTTTTTTGCTCCGTCGCAGGAACGCACAGGAACGGAACATCTAGCCGTCGTTTGACGATGTACGAAACAAGGATTTGGGCATCGGGTAAGAGCGCACATACCGTTCACTTTCGCAAATTTAGCCAAATACTGCCACACGTTCTTAACTACTGTCCGTTTGTTGCAGCTCCCGATCCCGCCACTCGTCCGGGAAGTGGTCCGGGAATCAATATAGTGCTGGAACGCTCTCCTGAAGACACCGGGAAAGGCCGTGATCGCTGCAATGAAGGCCACGTTCGGGATGTTGTTGCCGCACCAGGGGCACGCTGTGGGTTGAGCGATTGCGCAATGCTCAAAAGCAGCTCCCCTGCGCTGGAGTGGATTCCGCTCCGTGTCCGTGGATGGATGTCTAACGACCCCATAATCTCGACGAACACTTCCTTGTTGAAACTTGTTCGCTTCTCGCACAAGCCTGGCTATCGGCTGATGAACTGTCGCTGTGTGGATGACTATTACATGTGAAGTTTACTAACAGATAAAAAGATCCTTATAGGCTAACAATATTAATTGTATTGGTGAAGTGTGTTAGTGAGATCCTACGTGGGAGGCTGTACCTGTTTAGGTCCGCGTCGCGTTTGTCCTAACAGAACAGCGTTTGCCTTCGGAGCTTCGATTTATTTGGACATCCTAGGTACATAAAAAGGTGTTGCCTATCCCGGCCCGGTTGCGTTTATTGTACACCTCTGCTAACTCCCTAGCTGAATGTTTATCGGACGCGTGGGTGTGACATAATATTTTAGGAAGCCAAGCGCCATAAATTGCTCAAACGCCTTCTGAACGGGATCGTTTAGACTAAAGCTTGAGTTTGCTCGATGAGCTTACAATTGTTATAATTAATAGGAAGACACCAGCGTGTGTCGCTTGCGGCTTACTCTCTACGACTGCGCGATCCCGCCGCGTCAGTCTCGCTTTTAGCTGTCCTATGTTTGTGTCATAGCTGCCCAAGGTCGATACATTACATTTAACAACAATCACAGAAGCAAACAGCTACACACGATGCGTTCGCCATTTTTTACGCTCTCGACTCCCCCCTCCCCCTTTCCGAAAGAGACATTTTCAGCAACGGTAGAGCATTCGCTAGACTGTGTCGTTCTAATTCCTGTACCGGTCTCGCTCTCGCAATCATTCGATCGGTCGATGGGCATTCTCAGGAGAGCATACGCTCTCGCGTACGGCGCCGCAGTGAGAATGTGTCAGTGTATCAACCGTATGTACTTTGGCGCTTTTCTCACTACCTATCCTTTGTCTCACACAAGTGGTCCGGTGGCCGACGCTACAGCGGCGCCGGTCTTCACATGGCAGGGCCGCCCCGGGAATCAAATCCCATCACTACTCTACTGAAGCTTTTTGAAACTTTCGTTTTGTTTTCTTTTTTTTTTTTTTATGTGGAGTTTCTGTTTTCCAGTCGCTTAAGCATAATGTGTGGCCGACCTTTTACCCGACGTTTAATGCGTGCGCGCCTTTTCGCCTCGAGGACGCGTTTATTTAGACCAACGACGACGGTTTCAGACGCTAAGTGTCATCGTTTTTTTTTTAAACTATGTCGTCGCCTATGAACATGCACATTGTAATATTATTGTACCGGCACCAGTGATGGCACCGACGTACGCGTTGTACAAACAACCAGACCACGCCCATTGCCACTCCTTTTGCCCCCGCCGCCGTCGTTTTTAGTCCCCCGTGGGGGTAGTTGCGAAAAAATCACGAATTTTCGACACTGCCGCATAGACGCACGCCCATACAAAGCTGGCCGCGTTGATCGGGCCCTTCGCAGGCGGCGAGCAGTACTGGCAGCTGTGCGCGCTGTACAAGCCATCATTCCCACTGGCGCACCATTTCCCAGCATTGCGAATCACCGGCGTCGTTGTTAGTTTCGCCTCACAGTAGTGCGCCAAACACGCGCGAACCCAGCACTGCACTATAAACGCACCGCATTCATACTGGCCCGGCAACGCGGTCGCTTCTCGCACAATGTCTGAATATCGAACGGTGCAAGGTAATGATTTGTGTGGGTGTAAATAAACAAATGATGTGTGTGTATGTGTGTGTGTGGGTGATGTGTAAGTTGTGCTCGTTGCGCAGTGCTGTCTGTCCGGCACTGTGTATTGCCCAGGTGCCCATATACTGCTGCTACGGGTAAAACCCAGTCAAGGAACCCGCTTCTGGGTTGGGGATGGTTGGTGAAGTTTGTGAAGCAATTTTATTCGATCCTTCGATACAATCGCAAAACTGTGTACAATTATCAGACCAAACCATGTGTGTTGTGTTGTTCACGGGCAAAGCTGGTCCCTGGAATGCGGAATGGGAATGCGAATGGGAGGAAACCAAAGCTAGCTTTAGATAGAAATAAAACTACATTTCTATGTAATTGAAACAGTGGCCGTGCAGTGGCTATTTATTGATTAGTTTAAATGCGTAATGGTCTATCGTAATGGTAAAGTAATCCTCCGTAATGGCCACCTCGTTCTCGTTCTCGTTGGTCGTTGGCTATTTATGTGCCGAGCGCATGCGTCGTACCGTGGTCCAAAATCTAGCCGGATCTAGCACATTGAGCGGGTGCTGCGCTCGTTGGTATACCGGCGCGCTCTTCGCTGCTAGCATTTCGTCATAGTCCAACAGCAAATGTGGAGCCAGCACCAAAAACAGCTGTTCAGCCCACCCTGGCAGGCGACAGCTGGCAAAGGCTAGCTGCCAACATGGTAGCCCAAGATGCTCGATGCTCATGCGTAAGTAGGTCGTAAAGGAGTCCGCCAACAGTGTCCACTTCCACGATCCCACTTCCAACAAATAAATTTCCGGACGGGTTGTAACATTTGTCTTGTACACCAGTAAAACAAAACCCCTGTCACCTATGCGGTCGAGCTCGAACACAGTTCCCGGTCCTTTCAGTTCGAGGTTCTGGATGTGTGTCAATTTAGGTATGTAGAGGTGGCCTACACGTAATTTTGCGCGCTTCGAATAATTGTAAGTCCAGCTCGTGTGCATCCCATCGGTCGACAGGTAAAAACGCTTCATATCGTCCGGCATAAAAACGAAATTATTGTATTCCCAAGTCCTTAAATCTGCCACTGTGCATGGTCCGTTGTCATCTGATGTCACGTTGCTCACTCGCGGCAGTTCGTTCAGTTTGTTCTTCAGTTCACACGTCAGTTGTTCCAGGTGCAACGACGTATCATTACGACAGTTTCCGATCTTACGGCTGGCCATTTTCGATGAAATATGGTGCTGAGATGAGACACAGTGGAAAAAACGTCTGTTGCACACTTCAGCTTGCTAAATAATGTTTTCAACGCATGCCTGACTTTAACTTATTAATTATTCCTATGGATGGTTTCCAATGTGTGCTGAGATGTGTTTTCAATTCACACTGTCATTATCTAATGTCGTCTAGTAGGCAAACAGAGATTTGCCGTGTTTCTCATGTTTTCAATTTAGTGTTTCGTGTTCCGTGTGCCGGCCTTGCATTCGCCCGTTACACACAGTGTTTGAAAGTGTATGCTCGACGTTAATTCGACGTTTTTCGGCGTTGAAAACACGACAGGCGGGCGGCCTGCCCCCCGGACAGAATTCGGGGGCATCCTGTTACCTCCGCTCGATCCAGTTACCGAATACACGAAAGAAAGCTCGCGCGAGTGATTTGTGTTTGCTGTGCACATCCTGCCAGGCTTACCAACGCGCGTGTGCTGAGTCTCTCCAGCATCCAGGACTGCCTGAGATGCGTGCAAGTGGCCATCGCGAGAGTGTGGAGAGTGTTTCGTGCGCGTGGATGTCTGCCGGTCTGGCGGGGAGGCAGTGTGCCTTTACTTGTTATTTCACACGCTCTTCTGCTAGACGATACTTCTGGATGCTGAATGTGCGGTACGTCCAGTGCATACGTTGGGTGAGTAGTTTCGCATTCCGCTAACGATGATCACTGTAATAACATCAACCAACGTGTTCCGGACACCAACGGATGTGCTTGATTATACTCACGGTGATGTTTTTTTTTTTGCTCCGTCGCAGGAACGCACAGGAACGGAACATCTAGCCGTCGTTTGACGATGTACGAAACAAGGATTTGGGCATCGGGTAAGAGCGCACATACCGTTCACTTTCGCAAATTTAGCCAAATACTGCCACACGTTCTTAACTACTGTCCGTTTGTTGCAGCTCCCGATCCCGCCACTCGTCCGGGAAGTGGTCCGGGAATCAATATAGTGCTGGAACGCTCTCCTGAAGACACCGGGAAAGGCCGTGATCGCTGCAATGAAGGCCACGTTCGGGATGTTGTTGCCGCACCAGGGGCACGCTGTGGGTTGAGCGATTGCGCAATGCTCAAAAGCAGCTCCCCTGCGCTGGAGTGGATTCCGCTCCGTGTCCGTGGATGGATGTCTAACGACCCCATAATCTCGACGAACACTTCCTTGTTGAAACTTGTTCGCTTCTCGCACAAGCCTGGCTATCGGCTGATGAACTGTCGCTGTGTGGATGACTATTACATGTGAAGTTTACTAACAGATAAAAAGATCCTTATAGGCTAACAATATTAATTGTATTGGTGAAGTGTGTTAGTGAGATCCTACGTGGGAGGCTGTACCTGTTTAGGTCCGCGTCGCGTTTGTCCTAACAGAACAGCGTTTGCCTTCGGAGCTTCGATTTATTTGGACATCCTAGGTACATAAAAAGGTGTTGCCTATCCCGGCCCGGTTGCGTTTATTGTACACCTCTGCTAACTCCCTAGCTGAATGTTTATCGGACGCGTGGGTGTGACATAATATTTTAGGAAGCCAAGCGCCATAAATTGCTCAAACGCCTTCTGAACGGGATCGTTTAGACTAAAGCTTGAGTTTGCTCGATGAGCTTACAATTGTTATAATTAATAGGAAGACACCAGCGTGTGTCGCTTGCGGCTTACTCTCTACGACTGCGCGATCCCGCCGCGTCAGTCTCGCTTTTAGCTGTCCTATGTTTGTGTCATAGCTGCCCAAGGTCGATACATTACATTTAACAACAATCACAGAAGCAAACAGCTACACACGATGCGTTCGCCATTTTTTACGCTCTCGACTCCCCCCTCCCCCTTTCCTAAAGAGACATTTTCAGCAACGGTAGAGCATTCGCTAGACTGTGTCGTTCTAATTCCTGTACCGGTCTCGCTCTCGCAATCATTCGATCGGTCGATGAGCATTCTCAGGAGAGCATACGCTCTCGCGTACGGCGCCGCAGTGAGAATGTGTCAGTGTATCAACCGTATGTACTTTGGCGCTTTTGTCACTACCTTTCCTTCACCTCTCTCAAGTGGTCCGGTGGCCGACGCTAAAGCGGCGCCGGTCGTCTTCACATGGCAGGGCCGCCCCGGGATTCGAATCCCATCACTACTCTACTGAAGCTTTTTGAAACTTTCGTTTTGTTTTTTTTTTGTTTTTTTTTTTTTTTTTATGTGGAGTTTCTGTTTTCCAGTCGCTTAAGCATAATGTGTGGCCGACCTTTTACCCGACGTTTAATGCGTGCGCGCCTTTTCGCCTCGAAGACGCGTTTATTTAGACCAACGACGCCGGTTTCAGACGTTAAGTGTCATCGTTTTTTTTTAAACTATGTCGTCGCCTATGAACATGCACATTGTAATATTATTGTACCGGCACCAGTGATGGCACCGACGTACGCGTTGTACAAACAACCAGACCACGCCCATTGCCACTCCTTTTGCCCCCGCCGCCGTCGTTTTTAGTCCCCCGTGGGGGTAGTTGCGAAAAAATCACGAATTTTCGACACTGCCGCATAGACGCACGCCCATACAAAGCTGGCCGCGTTGATCGGGCCCTTCGCAGGCGGCGAGCAGTACTGGCAGCTGTGCGCGCTGTACAAGCCATCATTCCCACTGGCGCACCATTTCCCAGCATTGCGAATCACCGGCGTCGTTGTTAGTTTCGCCTCACAGTAGTGCGCCAAACACGCGCGAACCCAGCACTGCACTATAAACGCACCGCATTCATACTGGCCCGGCAACGCGGTCGCTTCTCGCACAATGTCTGAATATCGAACGGTGCAAGGTAATGATTTGTGTGGGTGTAAATAAACAAATGATGTGTGTGTATGTGTGTGTGTGTGGGTGATGTGTAAGTTGTGCTCGTTGCGCAGTGCTGTCTGTCCGGCACTGTGTATTGCCCAGGTGCCCATATACTGCTGCTACGGGTAAAACCCAGTCAAGGAACCCGCTTCTGGGTTGGGGATGGTTGGTGAAGTTTGTGAAGCAATTTTATTCGATCCTTCGATACAATCGCAAAACTGTGTACAATTATCAGACCAAACCATGTGTGTTGTGTTGTTCACGGGCAAAGCTGGTCCCTGGAATGCGGAATGGGAATGCGAATGGGAGGAAACCAAAGCTAGCTTTAGATAGAAATAAAACTACATTTCTATGTAATTGAAACAGTGGCCGTGCAGTGGCTATTTATTGATTAGTTTAAATGCGTAATGGTCTATCGTAATGGTAAAGTAATCCTCCGTAATGGCCACCTCGTTCTCGTTCTCGTTGGTCGTTGGCTATTTATGTGCCGAAATGGGTACATAAAAAGGTGTTGCCTATCTTGGCCCGGTTGCGTTTATTGTACACCTCTGCTAACTCCCTAGCTGAATGTTTATCGGACGCGTGGGTGTGACATAATATTTTAGGAAGCCAAGCGCCATAAATTGCTCAAACGCCTTCTGAACGGGATCGTTTAGACTATAGCTTGAGTTTGCTCGATGAGCTTACAATTGTTATAATTAATAGGAAGACACCAGCGTGTGTCGCTTGCGGCTTACTTTCTACGACTGCGCGATCCCGCCGCGTCAGTCTCGCTTTTATTGATGGTGTCATAGCTGCCCAAGGTCGATACATTACATTTAACAACAATCACAGAAGCAAACAGCTACACACGATGCGTTCGCCATTTTTTACGCTCTCGACTCCCCCCTCCCCCTTTCCTAAAGAGACATTTTCAGCAACGGTAGAGCATTCGCTAGACTGTGTCGTTCTAATTCCTGTACCGGTCTCGCTCTCGCAATCATTCGATCGGTCGATGAGCATTCTCAGGAGAGCATACGCTCTCGCGTACGGCGCCGCAGTGAGAATGTGTCAGTGTATCAACCGTATGTACTTTGGCGCTTTTGTCACTACCTTTCCTACATCTCGCACAAGTGGTCCGGTGGCCGACGCTAAAGCGGCGCCGGTCGTCTTCACATGGCAGGGGCCGCCCGGGATTCAAATCCCATCACTACTACTCTCTCTCTATTGAAGCTTTTTGAAACTTTTGTTTTGTTTTTTTTTTCTTTTTTTTTATGTGGAGTTTCTGTTTTCCAGTCGCTTAAGCATAATGTGTGGCCGACCTTTTACCTGACGTTTAATGCGTGCGCGCCTTTTCGCCTCGAGGACACGTTTATTTAGACCAACGACGACGGTTTCAGACGTTAAGTGTCATCGTTTTTTTTTAAACTATGTCGTCGCCTATGAACATGCACATTGTAATATTATTGTACCGGCACCAGTGATGGCACCGACGTACGCGTTGTACAAACAACCAGACCACGCCCATTGCCACTCCTTTTGCCCCCGCCGCCGTCGTTTTTAGTCCCCCGTGGGGGTAGTTGCGAAAAAATCACGAATTTTCGACACTGCCGCATAGACGCACGCCCATACAAAGCTGGCCGCGTTGATCGGGCCCTTCTCAGGCGGCGAGCAGTACTGGCAGCTGTGCGCGCTGTACAAGCCATCATTCCCACTGGCGCACCTTTTCCCAGCATCGCGAATCACCGGCGTCGTTGTTAGTTTCGCCTCACAGTAGTGCGCCAAACACGCGCGTACCCAGCACTGCACTATAAACGCACCGCATTCATACTGGCCCGGCAACGCGGTCGCTTCTCGCACAATGTCTGAATATCGAACGGTGCAAGGTAATGATTTGTGTGGGTGTAAATAAACAAATGATGTGTGTGTATGTGTGTGTGTGGGTGATGTGTAAGTTGTGTTCGTTGCGCAGTGCTGTCTGTCCGGCACTGCGTATTGCCCAGGTGCCCATATACTGCTACGGGTTAACACAGTCAAGGAACCCGCTTCTGGGTGGGGGTGGTTGGTGAAGTGTGTGAAGCAATTTTATTCGATCCTTCGATACAATCGCAAAACTGTGTACAATTATCAGACCAAACCATGTGTGTTGTGTTGTTCACGGGCAAAGCTGGTCCCTGGAAAGCGGAATGGGAATGCGAATGGGAGGAAACCAAAGCTAGCTTTAGATAGAAATAAAACTACATTTCTATGTAATTGAAACAGTGGCCGTGCAGTGGCTATTTATTGATTATTTTAAATGCGTAATGGTCTATCGTAATGGTAAAGTAATCCTCCGTAATGGCCACCTCGTTCTCGTTCTCGTTGGTCGTTGGCTATTTATGTGCCGAAATGGGTACATAAAAAGGTGTTGCCTATCTTGGCCCGGTTGCGTTTATTGTACACCTCTGCTAACTCCCTAGCTGAATGTTTATCGGACGCGTGGGTGTGACATAATATTTTAGGAAGCCAAGCGCCATAAATTGCTCAAACGCCTTCTGAACGGGATCGTTTAGACTATAGCTTGAGTTTGCTCGATGAGCTTACAATTGTTATAATTAATAGGAAGACACCAGCGTGTGTCGCTTGCGGCTTACTTTCTACGACTGCGCGATCCCGCCGCGTCAGTCTCGCTTTTATTGATGGTGTCATAGCTGCCCAAGGTCGATACATTACATTTAACAACAATCACAGAAGCAAACAGCTACACACGATGCGTTCGCCATTTTTTACGCTCTCGACTCCCCCCTCCCCCTTTCCTAAAGAGACATTTTCAGCAACGGTAGAGCATTCGCTAGACTGTGTCGTTCTAATTCCTGTACCGGTCTCGCTCTCGCAATCATTCGATCGGTCGATGAGCATTCTCAGGAGAGCATACGCTCTCGCGTACGGCGCCGCAGTGAGAATGTGTCAGTGTATCAACCGTATGTACTTTGGCGCTTTTGTCACTACCTTTCCTTCACCTCTCTCAAGTGGTCCGGTGGCCGACGCTAAAGCGGCGCCGGTCGTCTTCACATGGCAGGGCCGCCCCGGGATTCGAATCCCATCACTACTCTACTGAAGCTTTTTGAAACTTTCGTTTTGTTTTTTTTTTGTTTTTTTTTTTTTTTTTTATGTGGAGTTTCTGTTTTCCAGTCGCTTAAGCATAATGTGTGGCCGACCTTTTACCCGACGTTTAATGCGTGCGCGCCTTTTCGCCTCGAGGACGCGTTTATTTAGACCAACGACGACGGTTTCAGACGCTAAGTGTCATCGTTTTTTTTTTAAACTATGTCGTCGCCTATGAACATGCACATTGTAATATTATTGTACCGGCACCAGTGATGGCACCGACGTACGCGTTGTACAAACAACCAGACCACGCCCATTGCCACTCCTTTTGCCCCCGCCGCCGTCGTTTTTAGTCCCCCGTGGGGGTAGTTGCGAAAAAATCACGAATTTTCGACACTGCCGCATAGACGCACGCCCATACAAAGCTGGCCGCGTTGATCGGGCCCTTCTCAGGCGGCGAGCAGTACTGGCAGCTGTGCGCGCTGTACAAGCCATCATTCCCACTGGCGCACCTTTTCCCAGCATCGCGAATCACCGGCGTCGTTGTTAGTTTCGCCTCACAGTAGTGCGCCAAACACGCGCGTACCCAGCACTGCACTATAAACGCACCGCATTCATACTGGCCCGGCAACGCGGTCGCTTCTCGCACAATGTCTGAATATCGAACGGTGCAAGGTAATGATTTGTGTGGGTGTAAATAAACAAATGATGTGTGTGTATGTGTGTGTGTGGGTGATGTGTAAGTTGTGTTCGTTGCGCAGTGCTGTCTGTCCGGCACTGCGTATTGCCCAGGTGCCCATATACTACTACGGGTAAAACCCAGTCAAGGAACCCGCTTCTGGGTTGGGGGTGGTTGGTGAAGTGTGTGAAGCAATTTTATTCGATCCTTCGATACAATCGCAAAACTGTGTACAATTATCAGACCAAACCATGTGTGTTGTGTTGTTCACGGGCAAAGCTGGTCCCTGGAAAGCGGAATGGGAATGCGAATGGAAGGAAACCAAAGCTAGCTTTAGATAGAAATAAAACTACATTTCTATGTAATTGAAACAGTGGCCGTGCAGTGGCTATTTATTGATTATTTTAAATGCGTAATGGTCTATCGTAATGGTAAAGTAATCCTCCGTAATGGCCACCTCGTTCTCGTTGGTCGTTGGTCGTTGGCTATTTATGTGCCGACATGGGTACATAAAAAGGTGTTGCCTATCCTGGCCCGGTTGCGTTTATTGTACACCTCTGCTAACTCCCTAGCTGAATGTTTATCGGACGCGTGGGTGTGACATAATATTTTAGGAAGCCAAGCGCCATAAATTGCTCAAACGCCTTCTGAACGGGATCGTTTAGACTAAAGCTTGAGTTTGCTCGATGAGCTTACAATTGTTAGAATTAATAGGAAGACACCAGCGTGTGTCGCTTGCGGCTTACTTTCTACGACTGCGCGATCCCGCCGCGTCAGTCTCGGTTTTATTGATGGTGTCATAGCTGCCCAAGGTCGATATATTACATTTAACAACAATCACAGAAGCAAACAGCTACACACGATGCGTTCGCCATTTTTTACGCTCTCGACTCCCCCCTCCCCCTTTCCTAAAGAGACATTTTCAGCAACGGTAGAGCATTCGCTAGACTGTGTCGTTCTAATTCCTGTACCGGTCTCGCTCTCGCAATCATTCGATCGGTCGATGAGCATTCTCAGGAGAGCATACGCTCTCGCGTACGGCGCCGCAGTGAGAATGTGTCAGTGTATCAACCGTATGTACTTTGGCGCTTTTGTCACTACCTTTCCTTCTCCTCGCACAAGTGGTCCGGTGGCCGACGCTAAAGCGGCGCCGGTCTTCACATGGCAGGGCCGCCCCGGGATTCGAATCCCATCACTACTCTACTGAAGCTTTTTGAAACTTTCGTTTTGTTTTTTTTTTGTTTTTTTTTTTTTTTTTTATGTGGAGTTTCTGTTTTCCAGTCGCTTAAGCATAATGTGTGGCCGACCTTTTACCCGACGTTTAATGCGTGCGCGCCTTTTCGCCTCGAGGACGCGTTTATTTAGACCAACGACGACGGTTTCAGACGCTAAGTGTCATCGTTTTTTTTTTAAACTATGTCGTCGCCTATGAACATGCACATTGTAATATTATTGTACCCAGTGCCAGGTGCCAGTGATGGCACCGACGTACGCGTTGTACAAACAACCAGACCACGCCCATTGCCACTCCTTTTGCCCCCGCCGCCGTCGTTTTTAGTCCCCCGTGGGGGTAGTTGCGAAAAAATCACGAATTTTCGACACTGCCGCATAGACGCACGCCCATACAAAGCTGGCCGCGTTGATCGGGCCCTTCGCAGGCGGCGAGCAGTACTGGCAGCTGTGCGCGCTGTACAAGCCATCATTCCCACTGGCGCACCATTTCCCAGCATTGCGAATCACCGGCGTCGTTGTTAGTTTCGCCTCACAGTAGTGCGCCAAACACGCGCGAACCCAGCACTGCACTATAAACGCACCGCATTCATACTGGCCCGGCAACGCGGTCGCTTCTCGCACAATGTCTGAATATCGAACGGTGCAAGGTAATGATTTGTGTGGGTGTAAATAAACAAATGATGTGTGTGTATGTGTGTGTGTGTGGGTGATGTGTAAGTTGTGCTCGTTGCGCAGTGCTGTCTGTCCGGCACTGTGTATTGCCCAGGTGCCCATATACTGCTGCTACGGGTAAAACCCAGTCAAGGAACCCGCTTCTGGGTTGGGGATGGTTGGTGAAGTTTGTGAAGCAATTTTATTCGATCCTTCGATACAATCGCAAAACTGTGTACAATTATCAGACCAAACCATGTGTGTTGTGTTGTTCACGGGCAAAGCTGGTCCCTGGAATGCGGAATGGGAATGCGAATGGGAGGAAACCAAAGCTAGCTTTAGATAGAAATAAAACTACATTTCTATGTAATTGAAACAGTGGCCGTGCAGTGGCTATTTATTGATTAGTTTAAATGCGTAATGGTCTATCGTAATGGTAAAGTAATCCTCCGTAATGGCCACCTCGTTCTCGTTCTCGTTGGTCGTTGGCTATTTATGTGCCGAGCGCATGCGTCGTACCGTGGTCCAAAATCTAGCCGGATCTAGCACATTGAGCGGGTGCTGCGCTCGTTGGTATACCGGCGCGCTCTTCGCTGCTAGCATTTCGTCATAGTCCAACAGCAAATGTGGAGCCAGCACCAAAAACAGCTGTTCAGCCCACCCTGGCAGGCGACAGCTGGCAAAGGCTAACTGCCAACATGGTAGCCCAAGATGCTCGATGCTCATGCGTAAGTAGGTCGTAAAGGAGTCCGCCAACAGTGTCCACTTCCACGATCCCACTTCCAACAAATAAATTTCCGGACGGGTTGTAACATTTGTCTTGTACACCAGTAAAACAAAACCCCTGTCACCTATGCGGTCGAGCTCGAACACAGTTCCCGGTCCTTTCAGTTCGAGGTTCTGGATGTGTGTCAATTTAGGTATGTAGAGGTGGCCTACACGTAATTTTGCGCGCTTCGAATAATTGTAAGTCCAGCTCGTGTGCATCCCATCGGTCGACAGGTAAAAACGCTTCATATCGTCCGGCATAAAAACGAAATTATTGTATTCCCAAGTCCTTAAATCTGCCACTGTGCATGGTCCGTTGTCATCTGATGTCACGTTGCTCACTCGCGGCAGTTCGTTCAGTTTGTTCTTCAGTTCACACGTCAGTTGTTCCAGGTGCAACGACGTATCATTACGACAGTTTCCGATCTTACGGCTGGCCATTTTCGATGAAATATGGTGCTGAGATGAGACACAGTGGAAAAAACGTCTGTTGCACACTTCAGCTTGCTAAATAATGGTTTCAACGCATGCCTGACTTTTACTTATTAATTATTCCTATGGATGGTTTCCAATGTGTGCTGAGATGTGTTTTCAATTCACACTGTCATTATCTAATGTCGTCTAGTAGGCAAACAGAGATTTGCCGTGTTTCTCATGTTTTCAATTTAGTGTTTCGTGTTCCGTGTGCCGGCCTCGCATTCGCCCGTTACACACAGTGTTTGAAAGTGTATGCTCGACGTTAATTCGACGTCTTTCGGCGTTGAAAACACGACAGGCGGGCGGCCTGCCCCCCGGACAGAATTCGGGGGCATCCTGTTACCTCCGCTCGATCCAGTTACCGAATACACGAAAGAAAGCTCGCGCGAGTGATTTGTGTTTGCTGTGCACATCCTGCCAGGCTTACCAACGCGCGTGTGCTGAGTCTCTCCAGCATCCAGGACTGCCTGAGATGCGTGCAAGTGGCCATCGCGAGAGTGTGGAGAGTGTTTCGTGCGCGTGGATGTCTGCCGGTCTGCCGGGGGGGGGGCAGTGTGCCTTTACTTGTTGTTTCACACGCTCTTCTGCTAGACGATACTTCTGGATGGTGAATGCGCGGTACGTCCAGTGCATACGTTGGGTGAGTAGTTTCGCATTCCGCTAACGATGACGGTAATAACATCAACCAACGTGTTCCGGACACCAACGGATGTGCTTGATTATACTCACGGTGATGTTTTTTTTTGCTCCGTCGCAGGAACGCACAGGAACGGAACATCTAGCCGTCGTTTGACGATGTACGAAACAAGGATTTGGGCATCGGGTAAGAGCGCACATACCGTTCACTTTCGCAAATTTAGCCAAATACTGCCACACGTTCTTAACTACTGTCCGTTTGTTGCAGCTCCCGATCCCGCCACTCGTCCGGGAAGTGGTCCGGGAATCAATATAGTGCTGGAACGCTCTCCTGAAGACACCGGGAAAGGCCGTGATCGCTGCAATGAAGGCCACGTTCGGGATGTTGTTGCCGTCACCAGGGGCACGCTGTGGGTTGAGCGATTGCGCAATGCTCAAAAGCAGCTCCCCTGCGCTGGAGTGGATTCCGCTCCGTGTCCGTGGATGGATGTCTAACGACCCCATAATCTCGACGAACACTTCCTTGTTGAAACTTGTTCGCTTCTCGCACAAGCCTGGCTATCGGCTGATGAACTGTCGCTGTGTGGATGACTATTACATGTGAAGTTTACTAACAGATAAAAAGATCCTTATAGGCTAACAATATTAATTGTATTGGTGAAGTGTGTTAGTGAGATCCTACGTGGGAGGCTGTACCTGTTTAGGTCCGCGTCGCGTTTGTCCTAACAGAACAGCGTTTGCCTTCGGAGCTTCGATTTATTTGGACATCCTAGGTACATAAAAAGGTGTTGCCTATCCCGGCCCGGTTGCGTTTATTGTACACCTCTGCTAACTCCCTAGCTGAATGTTTATCGGACGCGTGGGTGTGACATAATATTTTAGGAAGCCAAGCGCCATAAATTGCTCAAACGCCTTCTGAACGGGATCGTTTAGACTAAAGCTTGAGTTTGCTCGATGAGCTTACAATTGTTATAATTAATAGGAAGACACCAGCGTGTGTCGCTTGCGGCTTACTTTCTACGACTGCGCGATCCCGCCGCGTCAGTCTCGCTTTTATTGATGGTGTCATAGCTGCCCAAGGTCGATACATTACATTTAACAACAATCACAGAAGCAAACAGCTACACACGATGCGTTCGCCATTTTTTACGCTCTCGACTCCCCCCTCCCCCTTTCCGAAAGAGACATTTTCAGCAACGGTAGAGCATTCGCTAGACTGTGTCGTTCTAATTCCTGTACCGGTCTCGCTCTCGCAATCATTCGATCGGTCGATGAGCATTCTCAGGAGAGCATACGCTCTCGCGTACGGCGCCGCAGTGAGAATGTGTCAGTGTATCAACCGTATGTACTTTGGCGCTTTTCTCACTACCTTTCCTTCGCCTCGCACAAGTGGTCCGGTGGCCGACGCTACAGCGGCGCCGGGCGTCACATGGCAGGGCCGCCCCGGGATTCAAATCCCATCACTACTCTACTGAAGCTTTTTGAAACTTTCGTTTTATTTTTTGTTTTTTTTTATGTGGAGTTTCTGTTTTCCAGTCGCTTAAGCATAATGTGTGGCCGACCTTTTACCCGACGTTTAATGCGTGCGCGCCTTTTCGCCTCGAGGACGCGTTTATTTAGACCAACGACGACGGTTTCAGACGTTAAGTGTCATCGTTTTTTTTTTTAAACTATGTCGTCGCCTATGAACATGCACATTGTAATATTATTGTACCCAGTGCAGGCCAGTGATGGCACCGACGTACGCGTTGTACAAACAACCAGACCACGCCCATTGCCACTCCTTTTGCCCCCGCCGCCGTCGTTTTTAGTCCCCCGTGGGGGTAGTTGCGAAAAAATCACGAATTTTCGACACTGCCGCATAGACGCACGCCCATACAAAGCTGGCCGCGTTGATCGGGCCCTTCGCAGGCGGCGAGCAGTACTGGCAGCTGTGCGCGCTGTACAAGCCATCATTCCCACTGGCGCACCTTTTCCCAGCATCGCGAATCACCGGCGTCGTTGTTAGTTTCGCCTCACAGTAGTGCGCCAAACACGCGCGTACCCAGCACTGCACTATAAACGCACCGCATTCATACTGGCCCGGCAACGCGGTCGCTTCTCGCACAATGTCTGAATATCGAACGGTGCAAGGTAATGAATTGTGTGGGTGTAAATAAACAAATGATGTGTGTGTATGTGTGTGTGTGTGCGTGATGTGTAAGTTGTGTTCGTTGCGCAGTGCTGTCTGTCCGGCACTGTGTATTGCCCAGGTGCCCATATACTGCTACGGGTTAACACAGTCAAGGAACCCGCTTCTGGGTTGGGGGTGGTTGGTGAAGTTTGTGAAGCAATTTTATTCGATCCTTCGATACAATCGCAAAACTGTGTACAATTATCAGACCAAACCATGTGTGTTGTGTTGTTCACGGGCAAAGCTGGTCCCTGGAATGCGGAATGGGAATGCGAATGGGAGGAAACCAAAGCTAGCTTTAGATAGAAATAAAACTACATTTCTATGTAATTGAAACAGTGGCCGTGCAGTGGCTATTTATTGATTATTTTAAATGCGTAATGGTCTATCGTAATGGTAAAGTAATCCTCCGTAATGGCCACCTCGTTCTCGTTCTCGTTGTTCGTTGGCTATTTATGTGCCGACATGGGTACATAAAAAGGTGTTGCCTATCCTGGCCCGGTTGCGTTTATTGTACACCTCTGCTAACTCCCTAGCTGAATGTTTATCGGACGCGTGGGTGTGACATAATATTTTAGGAAGCCAAGCGCCATAAATTGCTCAAACGCCTTCTGAACGGGATCGTTTAGACTAAAGCTTGAGTTTGCTCGATGAGCTTACAATTGTTATAATTAATAGGAAGACACCAGCGTGTGTCGCTTGCGGCTTACTTTCTACGACTGCGCGATCCCGCCGCGTCAGTCTCGGTTTTATTGATGGTGTCATAGCTGCCCAAGGTCGATACATTACATTTAACAACAATCACAGAAGCAAACAGCTACACACGATGCGTTCGCCATTTTTTACGCTCTCGACTCCCCCCTCCCCCTTTCCGAAAGAGACATTTTCAGCAACGGTAGAGCATTCGCTAGACTGTGTCGTTCTAATTCCTGTACCGGTCTCGCTCTCGCAATCATTCGATCGGTCGATGAACATTCTCAGGAGAGCATACGCTCTCGCGTACGGCGCCGCAGTGAGAATGTGTCAGTGTATCAACCGTATGTACTTTGGCGCTTTTCTCACTATCTTTCCTTCACCTCTCTCAAGTGGTCCGGTGGCCGACGCTACAGCGGCGCCGGTCTTCACATGGCAGGGCCGCCCCGGGAATCAAATCCCATCACTACTACACTCTACTGAAGCTTTTTGAAACTTTCGTTTTGTTTTTTTTTCTTTTTTTTTTTATGTGGAGTTTCTGTTTTCCAGCCGCTTAAGCATAATGTGTGGCCGATGTGGCATAATGTGTTTTTACCTTTTACCCGACGTTTAATGCGTGCGCGCCTTTTCGCCTCGAGGACGCGTTTATTTTGACCAACGACGACGGTTTCAGACGTTAAGTGTCATCGTTTTAAACTATGTCGTCGCCTATGAACATGCACATTGTAATATTATTGTACCCAGTGCCAGGTGCCAGTGATGGCACCGACGTACGCGTTGTACAAACAACCAGACCACGCCCATTGCCACTCCTTTTGCCCCCGCCGCCGTCGTTTTTAGTCCCCCGTGGGGGTAGTTGCGAAAAAATCACGAATTTTCGACACTGCCGCATAGACGCACGCCCATACAAAGCTGGCCGCGTTGATCGGGCCCTTCGCAGGCGGCGAGCAGTACTGGCAGCTGTGCGCGCTGTACAAGCCATCATTCCCACTGGCGCACCTTTTCCCAGCATCGCGAATCACCGGCGTCGTTGTTAGTTTCGCCTCACAGTAGTGCGCCAAACACGCGCGTACCCAGCACTGCACTATAAACGCACCGCATTCATACTGGCCCGGCAACGCGGTCGCTTCTCGCACAATGTCTGAATATCGAACGGTGCAAGGTAATGAATTGTGTGGGTGTAAATAAACAAATGATGTGTGTGTATGTGTGTGTGTGTGCGTGATGTGTAAGTTGTGTTCGTTGCGCAGTGCTGTCTGTCCGGCACTGTGTATTGCCCAGGTGCCCATATACTGCTACGGGTTAACACAGTCAAGGAACCCGCTTCTGGGTTGGGGGTGGTTGGTGAAGTTTGTGAAGCAATTTTATTCGATCCTTCGATACAATCGCAAAACTGTGTACAATTATCAGACCAAACCATGTGTGTTGTGTTGTTCACGGGCAAAGCTGGTCCCTGGAATGCGGAATGGGAATGCGAATGGGAGGAAACCAAAGCTAGCTTTAGATAGAAATAAAACTACATTTCTATGTAATTGAAACAGTGGCCGTGCAGTGGCTATTTATTGATTATTTTAAATGCGTAATGGTCTATCGTAATGGTAAAGTAATCCTCCGTAATGGCCACCTCGTTCTCGTTCTCGTTGTTCGTTGGCTATTTATGTGCCGACATGGGTACATAAAAAGGTGTTGCCTATCCTGGCCCGGTTGCGTTTATTGTACACCTCTGCTAACTCCCTAGCTGAATGTTTATCGGACGCGTGGGTGTGACATAATATTTTAGGAAGCCAAGCGCCATAAATTGCTCAAACGCCTTCTGAACGGGATCGTTTAGACTAAAGCTTGAGTTTGCTCGATGAGCTTACAATTGTTATAATTAATAGGAAGACACCAGCGTGTGTCGCTTGCGGCTTACTTTCTACGACTGCGCGATCCCGCCGCGTCAGTCTCGCTTTTATTGATGGTGTCATAGCTGCCCAAGGTCGATACATTACATTTAACAACAATCACAGAAGCAAACAGCTACACACGATGCGTTCGCCATTTTTTACGCTCTCGACTCCCCCCTCCCCCTTTCCGAAAGAGACATTTTCAGCAACGGTAGAGCATTCGCTAGACTGTGTCGTTCTAATTCCTGTACCGGTCTCGCTCTCGCAATCATTCGATCGGTCGATGAGCATTCTCAGGAGAGCATACGCTCTCGCGTACGGCGCCGCAGTGAGAATGTGTCAGTGTATCAACCGTATGTACTTTGGCGCTTTTCTCACTACCTTTCCTTCGCCTCGCACAAGTGGTCCGGTGGCCGACGCTACAGCGGCGCCGGGCGTCACATGGCAGGGCCGCCCCGGGATTCAAATCCCATCACTACTCTACTGAAGCTTTTTGAAACTTTCGTTTTATTTTTTTTTTTTATGTGGAGTTTCTGTTTTCCAGTCGCTTAAGCATAATGTGTGGCCGACCTTTTACCCGACGTTTAATGCGTGCGCGCCTTTTCGCCTCGAGGACGCGTTTATTTACACCAACGACGACGGTTTCAGACGTTAAGTGTCATCGTTTTTTTTTTTTAAACTATGTCGTCGCCTATGAACATGCACATTGTAATATTATTGTACCCAGTGCCAGGTGCCAGTGATGGCACCGACGTACGCGTTGTACAAACAACCAGACCACGCCCATTGCCACTCCTTTTGCCCCCGCCGCCGTCGTTTTTAGTCCCCCGTGGGGGTAGTTGCGAAAAAATCACGAATTTTCGACACTGCCGCATAGACGCACGCCCATACAAAGCTGGCCGCGTTGAGCGGGCCCTTCTCAGGCGGCGAGCAGTACTGGCAGCTGTGCGCGCTGTACAAGCCATCATTCCCACTGGCGCACCTTTTCCCAGCATCGCGAATCACCGGCGTCGTTGTTAGTTTCGCCTCACAGTAGTGCGCCAAACACGCGCGAACCCGGCACTGCACTATAAACGCACCGCATTCATACTGGCCCGGCAACGCGGTCGCTTCTCGCACAATGTCTGAATATCGAACGGTGCAAGGTAATGATTTGTGTGGGTGTAAATAAACAAATGATGTGTGTGTGTGTGTGTGTGTGGGTGATGTGTAAGTTGTGTTCGTTGCGCAGTGCTGTCTGTCCGGCACTGTGTATTGCCCAGGTGCCCATATACTGCTACGGGTTAACACAGTCAAGGAACCCGCTTCTGGATGGTGGTTGGTGAAGTTTGTGAAGCAATTTTATTCGATCCTTCGATACAATCGCAAAACTGTGTACAATTATCAGACCAAACCATGTGTGTTGTGTTGTTCACGGGCAAAGCCGGTCCCTGGAAAGCGGAATGGGAATGTGAATGGGAGGAAACCAAAGCTAGCTTTAGATAGAAATAAAACTACATTTCTATGTAATTGAAACAGTGGCCGTGCAGTGGCTATTTATTGTTTATTTTAAATGCGTAATGGTCTATCGTAATGGTAAAGTAATCCTCCGTAATGGCCACCTCGTTCTCGTTCTCGTTGGTCGTTGGCTATTTATGTGCCGAGCGCATGCGTCGTACCGTGGTCCAAAATCTAGCCGGATCTAGCACATTGAGCGGGTGCTGCGCTCGTTGGTATACCGGCGCGCTCTTCGCTCCTAGCATTTCGTCATTGTCCAACAGCAAATGTGGAGCCAGCACCAAAAACAGCTGTTCAGCCCACCCTGGCAGGCGACAGCTGGCAAAGGCTAACTGCCAACATGGTAGCCCGAGATGCTCGATGCTCATGCGTAAGTAGGTCGTAAAGGAGTCCGCCAACAGTGTCCACTTCCACGATCCCACTTCCAACAAATAAATTTCCGGACGGGTTGTAACGTTTGTCTTGTACACGAGTAAAACGAAACCCCTGTCACCTATGCGGTCGAGCTCGAACACAGTTCCCGGTCCTTTCAGTTCGAGGTTCTGGATGTGTGTCAATTTAGGTATGTAGAGGTGGCCTACACGTAATTTTGCGCGTTTCGAATAATTGTAAGTCCAGCTCGTGTGCATCCCATCGGTAGACAGGTAAAAACGCTTCATGTCGTCCGGCATAAAAACGAAATTCTTGTACTCCCAAGCCCTTAAATCTGCCACTGTGCATGGTCCGTTGTCATCTGATGTCACGTTGCTCACTCGTGGCAGCTCGTTCAGTTTATTCTTCAGTTCACACGTCAGTTGCTCCAGGTGCAACGACGTATCATTACGACGGTTTTCGATCTTACTGCTGGCCATTTTCGATGAAATATGGTGCTGAGATGAGACACAGTGGAAAAAGCGTCTGTTGCACACTTCAGCTTGCTAAATAATGGTTTCAACGCATGCCTGACTTTTACTTATTAATTATTTCTATGGATGGTTTCCAATGTGTGCTGAGATGTGTTTTCAATTCACACTGTCATAATCTAATGTCGTCTAGTAGGCAAACAGAGATTTGCCGTGTTTCTCATGTTTTCAATTTAGTGTTTCGTGTTCCGTGTGCCGGCCTCGCATTCGCCCGTTACACACAGTGTTTGAAAGTGTATGCTCGACGTTAATTCGACGTCTTTCGGCGTTGAAAACACGACAGGCGGGCGGCCTGCCCCCCGGACAGAATTCGGGGGCATCCTGTTACCTCCGCTCGATCCAGTTACCGAATACACGAAAGAAAGCTCGCGCGAGTGATTTGTGTTTGCTGTGCACATCCTGCCAGGCTTACCAACGCGCGTGTGCTGAGTCTCTCCAGCATCCAGGACTGCCTGAGATGCGTGCAAGTGGCCATCGCGAGAGTGTGGAGAGTGTTTCGTGCGCGTGGATGTCTGCCGGTCTGGCGGGGAGGCAGTGTGCTGTACTTGTTATTTCACACGCTCTTCTGCTAGACGATACTTCTGGATGCTGAATGCGCGGTACGTCCAGTGCATACGTTGGGTGAGTAGTTTCGCATTCCGCTAACGATGATCACTGTAATAACATCAACCAACGTGTTCCGGACACCAACGGATGTGCTTGATTATACTCACGGTGATGTTTTTTTTTTGCTCCGTCGCAGGAACGCACAGGAACGGAACATCTAGCCGTCGTTTGACGATGTACGAAACAAGGATTTGGGCATCGGGTAAGAGCGCACACTACCGTTCACTTTCGCAAATTCAGCCAAATACTGCCACACGTTCTTAACTACTGTCCGTTTGTTGCAGCTCCCGATCCCGCCACTCGTCCGGGAAGTGGTCCGGGAATCAATATAGTGCTGGAACGCTCTCCTGAAGACACCGGGAAAGGCCGTCATCGCTGCAATGAAGGCCACGTTCGGGATGTTGTTGCCGTCACCAGGGGCACGCTGTGGGTTGAGCGATTGCGCAATGCTCAAAAGCAGCTCCCCTGCGCTTAGTGGATTCCGCTCCGTGCCCGTGGATGGATGTCTAACGACCCCATAATCTCGACGAACACTTCCTTGTTGAAACTTGTTCGCTTCTCGCACAAGCCTGGCTATCGGCTGATGAACTGTCGCTGTGTGGATTACTATTACATGTGAAGTTTACTAACAGATAAAAAGATCCTTATAGGCTAACAATATTAATTGTATTGGTGAAGTGTGTTAGTGAGATCCTACGTGGGAGGCTGTACCTGTTTAGGTCCGCGTCGCGTTTGTCCTAACAGAACAGCGTTTGCCTTCGGAGCTTCGATTTATTTGGACATCCTAGGTACATAAAAAGGTGTTGCCTATCCTGGCCCGGTTGCGTTTATTGTACACCTCTGCTAACTCCCTAGCTGAACGGTTATCGGACGCGTGGGTGTGACATAATATTTTTGGAAGCCAAGCGCCATAAATTGCTCAAACGCCTTCTGAACGGGATCGTTTAGACTAAAGCTTGAGTTTGCTCGATGAGCTTACAATTGTTATAATTAATAGGAAGACACCAGCGTGTGTCGCTTGCGGCTTACTTTCTACGACTGCGCGATCCCGCCGCGTCAGTCTCGGTTTTATTGATGGTGTCATAGCTGCCCAAGGTCGATACATTACATTTAACAACAATCACAGAAGCAAACAGCTACACACGATGCGTTCGCCATTTTTTACGCTCTCGACTCCCCCCTCCCCCTTTCCGAAAGAGACATTTTCAGCAACGGTAGAGCATTCGCTAGACTGTGTCGTTCTAATTCCTGTACCGGTCTCGCTCTCGCAATCATTCGATCGGTCGATGAGCATTCTCAGGAGAGCATACGCTCTCGCGTACGGCGCCGCAGTGAGAATGTGTCAGTGTATCAACCGTATGTACTTTGGCGCTTTTCTCACTACCTTTCCTTCGCCTCGCACAAGTGGTCCGGTGGCCGACGCTACAGCGGCGCCGGGCGTCACATGGCAGGGCCGCCCCGGGATTCAAATCCCATCACTACTCTACTGAAGCTTTTTGAAACTTTCGTTTTATTTTTTTTTTTTATGTGGAGTTTCTGTTTTCCAGTCGCTTAAGCATAATGTGTGGCCGACCTTTTACCCGACGTTTAATGCGTGCGCGCCTTTTCGCCTCGAGGACGCGTTTATTTACACCAACGACGACGGTTTCAGACGTTAAGTGTCATCGTTTTTTTTTTTTAAACTATGTCGTCGCCTATGAACATGCACATTGTAATATTATTGTACCCAGTGCCAGGTGCCAGTGATGGCACCGACGTACGCGTTGTACAAACAACCAGACCACGCCCATTGCCACTCCTTTTGCCCCCGCCGCCGTCGTTTTTAGTCCCCCGTGGGGGTAGTTGCGAAAAAATCACGAATTTTCGACACTGCCGCATAGACGCACGCCCATACAAAGCTGGCCGCGTTGATCGGGCCCTTCGCAGGCGGCGAGCAGTACTGGCAGCTGTGCGCGCTGTACAAGCCATCATTCCCACTGGCGCACCTTTTCCCAGCATCGCGAATCACCGGCGTCGTTGTTAGTTTCGCCTCACAGTAGTGCGCCAAACACGCGCGTACCCAGCACTGCACTATAAACGCACCGCATTCATACTGGCCCGGCAACGCGGTCGCTTCTCGCACAATGTCTGAATATCGAACGGTGCAAGGTAATGAATTGTGTGGGTGTAAATAAACAAATGATGTGTGTGTATGTGTGTGTGTGTGCGTGATGTGTAAGTTGTGTTCGTTGCGCAGTGCTGTCTGTCCGGCACTGTGTATTGCCCAGGTGCCCATATACTGCTACGGGTTAACACAGTCAAGGAACCCGCTTCTGGGTTGGGGGTGGTTGGTGAAGTTTGTGAAGCAATTTTATTCGATCCTTCGATACAATCGCAAAACTGTGTACAATTATCAGACCAAACCATGTGTGTTGTGTTGTTCACGGGCAAAGCTGGTCCCTGGAATGCGGAATGGGAATGCGAATGGGAGGAAACCAAAGCTAGCTTTAGATAGAAATAAAACTACATTTCTATGTAATTGAAACAGTGGCCGTGCAGTGGCTATTTATTGATTATTTTAAATGCGTAATGGTCTATCGTAATGGTAAAGTAATCCTCCGTAATGGCCACCTCGTTCTCGTTCTCGTTGTTCGTTGGCTATTTATGTGCCGACATGGGTACATAAAAAGGTGTTGCCTATCCTGGCCCGGTTGCGTTTATTGTACACCTCTGCTAACTCCCTAGCTGAATGTTTATCGGACGCGTGGGTGTGACATAATATTTTAGGAAGCCAAGCGCCATAAATTGCTCAAACGCCTTCTGAACGGGATCGTTTAGACTAAAGCTTGAGTTTGCTCGATGAGCTTACAATTGTTATAATTAATAGGAAGACACCAGCGTGTGTCGCTTGCGGCTTACTTTCTACGACTGCGCGATCCCGCCGCGTCAGTCTCGGTTTTATTGATGGTGTCATAGCTGCCCAAGGTCGATACATTACATTTAACAACAATCACAGAAGCAAACAGCTACACACGATGCGTTCGCCATTTTTTACGCTCTCGACTCCCCCCTCCCCCTTTCCGAAAGAGACATTTTCAGCAACGGTAGAGCATTCGCTAGACTGTGTCGTTCTAATTCCTGTACCGGTCTCGCTCTCGCAATCATTCGATCGGTCGATGAGCATTCTCAGGAGAGCATACGCTCTCGCGTACGGCGCCGCAGTGAGAATGTGTCAGTGTATCAACCGTATGTACTTTGGCGCTTTTCTCACTACCTTTCCTTCGCCTCGCACAAGTGGTCCGGTGGCCGACGCTACAGCGGCGCCGGGCGTCACATGGCAGGGCCGCCCCGGGATTCAAATCCCATCACTACTCTATTGAAGCTTTTTGAAACTTTCGTTTTATTTTTTTTTTTTATGTGGAGTTTCTGTTTTCCAGTCGCTTAAGCATAATGTGTGGCCGACCTTTTACCCGACGTTTAATGCGTGCGCGCCTTTTCGCCTCGAGGACGCGTTTATTTACACCAACGACGACGGTTTCAGACGTTAAGTGTCATCGTTTTTTTTTTTAAACTATGTCGTCGCCTATGAACATGCACATTGTAATATTATTGTACCCAGTGCCAGGTGCCAGTGATGGCACCGACGTACGCGTTGTACAAACAACCAGACCACGCCCATTGCCACTCCTTTTGCCCCCGCCGCCGTCGTTTTTAGTCCCCCGTGGGGGTAGTTGCGAAAAAATCACGAATTTTCGACACTGCCGCATAGACGCACGCCCATACAAAGCTGGCCGCGTTGATCGGGCCCTTCGCAGGCGGCGAGCAGTACTGGCAGCTGTGCGCGCTGTACAAGCCATCATTCCCACTGGCGCACCTTTTCCCAGCATCGCGAATCACCGGCGTCGTTGTTAGTTTCGCCTCACAGTAGTGCGCCAAACACGCGCGAACCCGGCACTGCACTATAAACGCACCGCATTCATACTGGCCCGGCAACGCGGTCGCTTCTCGCACAATGTCTGAATATCGAACGGTGCAAGGTAATGATTTGTGTGGGTGTAAATAAACAAATGATGTGTGTGTGTGTGTGTGTGTGGGTGATGTGTAAGTTGTGTTCGTTGCGCAGTGCTGTCTGTCCGGCACTGTGTATTGCCCAGGTGCCCATATACTGCTACGGGTTAACACAGTCAAGGAACCCGCTTCTGGATGGTGGTTGGTGAAGTTTGTGAAGCAATTTTATTCGATCCTTCGATACAATCGCAAAACTGTGTACAATTATCAGACCAAACCATGTGTGTTGTGTTGTTCACGGGCAAAGCCGGTCCCTGGAAAGCGGAATGGGAATGTGAATGGGAGGAAACCAAAGCTAGCTTTAGATAGAAATAAAACTACATTTCTATGTAATTGAAACAGTGGCCGTGCAGTGGCTATTTATTGTTTATTTTAAATGCGTAATGGTCTATCGTAATGGTAAAGTAATCCTCCGTAATGGCCACCTCGTTCTCGTTCTCGTTGGTCGTTGGCTATTTATGTGCCGAGCGCATGCGTCGTACCGTGGTCCAAAATCTAGCCGGATCTAGCACATTGAGCGGGTGCTGCGCTCGTTGGTATACCGGCGCGCTCTTCGCTCCTAGCATTTCGTCATTGTCCAACAGCAAATGTGGAGCCAGCACCAAAAACAGCTGTTCAGCCCACCCTGGCAGGCGACAGCTGGCAAAGGCTAACTGCCAACATGGTAGCCCGAGATGCTCGATGCTCATGCGTAAGTAGGTCGTAAAGGAGTCCGCCAACAGTGTCCACTTCCACGATCCCACTTCCAACAAATAAATTTCCGGACGGGTTGTAACGTTTGTCTTGTACACGAGTAAAACGAAACCCCTGTCACCTATGCGGTCGAGCTCGAACACAGTTCCCGGTCCTTTCAGTTCGAGGTTCTGGATGTGTGTCAATTTAGGTATGTAGAGGTGGCCTACACGTAATTTTGCGCGTTTCGAATAATTGTAAGTCCAGCTCGTGTGCATCCCATCGGTAGACAGGTAAAAACGCTTCATGTCGTCCGGCATAAAAACGAAATTCTTGTACTCCCAAGCCCTTAAATCTGCCACTGTGCATGGTCCGTTGTCATCTGATGTCACGTTGCTCACTCGTGGCAGCTCGTTCAGTTTATTCTTCAGTTCACACGTCAGTTGCTCCAGGTGCAACGACGTATCATTACGACGGTTTTCGATCTTACTGCTGGCCATTTTCGATGAAATATGGTGCTGAGATGAGACACAGTGGAAAAAGCGTCTGTTGCACACTTCAGCTTGCTAAATAATGGTTTCAACGCATGCCTGACTTTTACTTATTAATTATTTCTATGGATGGTTTCCAATGTGTGCTGAGATGTGTTTTCAATTCACACTGTCATAATCTAATGTCGTCTAGTAGGCAAACAGAGATTTGCCGTGTTTCTCATGTTTTCAATTTAGTGTTTCGTGTTCCGTGTGCCGGCCTCGCATTCGCCCGTTACACACAGTGTTTGAAAGTGTATGCTCGACGTTAATTCGACGTCTTTCGGCGTTGAAAACACGACAGGCGGGCGGCCTGCCCCCCGGACAGAATTCGGGGGCATCCTGTTACCTCCGCTCGATCCAGTTACCGAATACACGAAAGAAAGCTCGCGCGAGTGATTTGTGTTTGCTGTGCACATCCTGCCAGGCTTACCAACGCGCGTGTGCTGAGTCTCTCCAGCATCCAGGACTGCCTGAGATGCGTGCAAGTGGCCATCGCGAGAGTGTGGAGAGTGTTTCGTGCGCGTGGATGTCTGCCGGTCTGCCGGGGGGGGGGGGGGTGGGGGGGGGCAGTGTGCTGTACTTGTTGTTTCACACGCTCTTCTGCTAGACGATACTTCTGGATGCTCAATGCGCGGTACGTCCAGTGCATACGTTGGGTGAGTAGTTTCGCATTCCGCTAACGATGACGGTAATAACATCAACCAACGTGTTCCGGACACCAACGGATGTGCTTGATTATACTCACGGTGATGTTTTTTTTGCTCCGTCGCAGGAACGCACAGGAACGGAACATCTAGCCGTCGTTTGACGATGTACGAAACAAGGATTTGGGCATCGGGTAAGAGCGCACATACCGTTCACTTTCGCAAATTCAGCCAAATACTGCCACACGTTCTTAACTACTGTCCGTTTGTTGCAGCTCCCGATCCCGCCACTCGTCCGGGAAGTGGTCCGGGAATCAATATAGTGCTGGAACGCTCTCCTGAAGACACCGGGAAAGGCCGTCATCGCTGCAATGAAGGCCACGTTCGGGATGTTGTTGCCGTCACCAGGGGCACGCTGTGGGTTGAGCGATTGCGCAATGCTCAAAAGCAGCTCCCCTGCGCTTAGTGGATTCCGCTCCGTGCCCGTGGATGGATGTCTAACGACCCCATAATCTCGACGAACACTTCCTTGTTGAAACTTGTTCGCTTCTCGCACAAGCCTGGCTATCGGCTGATGAACTGTCGCTGTGTGGATTACTATTACATGTGAAGTTTACTAACAGATAAAAAGATCCTTATAGGCTAACAATATTAATTGTATTGGTGAAGTGTGTTAGTGAGATCCTACGTGGGAGGCTGTACCTGTTTAGGTCCGCGTCGCGTTTGTCCTAACAGAACAGCGTTTGCCTTCGGAGCTTCGATTTATTTGGACATCCTAGGTACATAAAAAGGTGTTGCCTATCCTGGCCCGGTTGCGTTTATTGTACACCTCTGCTAACTCCCTAGCTGAACGGTTATCGGACGCGTGGGTGTGACATAATATTTTTGGAAGCCAAGCGCCATAAATTGCTCAAACGCCTTCTGAACGGGATCGTTTAGACTAAAGCTTGAGTTTGCTCGATGAGCTTACAATTGTTATAATTAATAGGAAGACACCAGCGTGTGTCGCTTGCGGCTTACTTTCTACGACTGCGCGATCCCGCCGCGTCAGTCTCGGTTTTATTGATGGTGTCATAGCTGCCCAAGGTCGATACATTACATTTAACAACAATCACAGAAGCAAACAGCTACACACGATGCGTTCGCCATTTTTTACGCTCTCGACTCCCCCCTCCCCCTTTCCGAAAGAGACATTTTCAGCAACGGTAGAGCATTCGCTAGACTGTGTCGTTCTAATTCCTGTACCGGTCTCGCTCTCGCAATCATTCGATCGGTCGATGAGCATTCTCAGGAGAGCATACGCTCTCGCGTACGGCGCCGCAGTGAGAATGTGTCAGTGTATCAACCGTATGTACTTTGGCGCTTTTCTCACTACCTTTCCTTCGCCTCGCACAAGTGGTCCGGTGGCCGACGCTACAGCGGCGCCGGGCGTCACATGGCAGGGCCGCCCCGGGATTCAAATCCCATCACTACTCTATTGAAGCTTTTTGAAACTTTCGTTTTTATTTTTTTTTTTTTATGTGGAGTTTCTGTTTTCCAGTCGCTTAAGCATAATGTGTGGCCGACCTTTTACCCGACGTTTAATGCGTGCGCGCCTTTTCGCCTCGAGGACGCGTTTATTTAGACCAACGACGACGGTTTCAGACGATAAGTGTCATCGTTTTTTTTTTTTAAACTATGTCGTCGCCTATGAACATGCACATTGTAATATTATTGTACCCAGTGCCAGGTGCCAGTGATGGCACCGACGTACGCGTTGTACAAACAACCAGACCACGCCCATTGCCACTCCTTTTGCCCCCGCCGCCGTCGTTTTTAGTCCCCCGTGGGGGTAGTTGCGAAAAAATCACGAATTTTCGACACTGCCGCATAGACGCACGCCCATACAAAGCTGGCCGCGTTGATCGGGCCCTTCGCAGGCGGCGAGCAGTACTGGCAGCTGTGCGCGCTGTACAAGCCATCATTCCCACTGGCGCACCTTTTCCCAGCATCGCGAATCACCGGCGTCGTTGTTAGTTTCGCCTCACAGTAGTGCGCCAAACACGCGCGTACCCAGCACTGCACTATAAACGCACCGCATTCATACTGGCCCGGCAACGCGGTCGCTTCTCGCACAATGTCTGAATATCGAACGGTGCAAGGTAATGATTTGTGTGGGTGTAAATAAACAAATGATGTGTGTGTATGTGTGTGTGTGGGTGATGTGTAAGTTGTGTTCGTTGCGCAGTGCTGTCTGTCCGGCACTGCGTATTGCCCAGGTGCCCATATACTGCTACGGGTAAAACCCAGTCAAGGAACCCGCTTCTGGGTTGGGGGTGGTTGGTGAAGTGTGTGAAGCAATTTTATTCGATCCTTCGATACAATCGCAAAACTGTGTACAATTATCAGACCAAACCATGTGTGTTGTGTTGTTCACGGGCAAAGCTGGTCCCTGGAATGCGGAATGGGAATGCGAATGGGAGGAAACCAAAGCTAGCTTTAGATAGAAATAAAACTACATTTCTATGTAATTGAAACAGTGGCCGTGCAGTGGCTATTTATTGATTATTTTAAATGCGTAATGGTCTATCGTAATGGTAAAGTAATCCTCCGTAATGGCCACCTCGTTCTCGTTCTCGTTGGTCGTTGGCTATTTATGTGCCGAGATGGGTACATAAAAAGGTGTTGCCTATCCTGGCCCGGTTGCGTTTATTGTACACCTCTGCTTACTCCCTAGCTGAACGGTTATCGGACGCGTGGGTGTGACATAATATTTTAGGAAGCCAAGCGCCATAAATTGCTCAAACGCCTTCTGAACGGGATCGTTTAGACTATAGCTTGAGTTTGCTCGATGAGCTTACAATTGTTATAATTAATAGGAAGACACCAGCGTGTGTCGCTTGCGGCTTACTCTCTACGACTGCGCGATCCCGCCGCGTCAGTTTCGCTTTTATTGATGGTGTCATAGCTGCCCAAGGTCGATACATTACATTTAACAACAATCACAGAAGCAAACAGCTACACACGATGCGTTCGCCATTTTTTACGCTCTCGACTCCCCCCTCCCCCTTTCCGAAAGAGACATTTTCAGCAACGGTAGAGCATTCGCTAGACTGTGTCGTTCTAATTCCTGTACCGGTCTCGCTCTCGCAATCATTCGATCGGTCGATGAGCATTCTCAGGAGAGCATACGCTCTCGCGTACGGCGCCGCAGTGAGAATGTGTCAGTGTATCAACCGTATGTACTTTGGCGCTTTTGTCACTACCTTTCCTTCATCTCGCACAAGTGGTCCGGTGGCCGACGCTACAGCGGCGCCGGTCTTCACATGGCAGGGCCGCCCCGGGAATCAAATCCCATCACTACTACTCTACTGAAGCTTTTTGAAATTTTCGTTTTGTTTTTTTTTTCTTTTTTTTTTTATGTGGAGTTTCTGTTTTCCAGCCGCTTAAGCATAATGTGTGGCCGACCTTTTACCCGACGTTTAATGCGTGCGCGCCTTTTCGCCTCGAGGACGCGTTTATTTAGACCAACGACGACGGTTTCAGACGATAAGTGTCATCGTTTTTTTTTTTAAACTATGTCGTCGCCTATGAACATGCACATTGTAATATTATTGTACCCAGTGCCAGGTGCCAGTGATCGCACCGACGTACGCGTTGTACAAACAACCAGACCACGCCCATTGCCACTCCTTTTGCCCCCGCCGCCGTCGTTTTTAGTCCCCCGTGGGGGTAGTTGCGAAAAAATCACGAATTTTCGACACTGCCGCATAGACGCACGCCCATACAAAGCTGGCCGCGTTGATCGGGCCCTTCGCAGGCGGCGAGCAGTACTGGCAGCTGTGCGCGCTGTACAAGCCATCATTCCCACTGGCGCACCTTTTCCCAGCATCGCGAATCACCGGCGTCGTTGTTAGTTTCGCCTCACAGTAGTGCGCCAAACACGCGCGTACCCAGCACTGCACTATAAACGCACCGCATTCATACTGGCCCGGCAACGCGGTCGCTTCTCGCACAATGTCTGAATATCGAACGGTGCAAGGTAATGATTTGTGTGGGTGTAAATAAACAAATGATGTGTGTGTATGTGTGTGTGTGGGTGATGTGTAAGTTGTGTTCGTTGTGCAGTGCTGTCTGTCCGGCACTGCGTATTGCCCAGGTGCCCATATACTGCTACGGGTAAAACCCAGTCAAGGAACCCGCTTCTGGGTTGGGGGTGGTTGGTAAAGTTTGTGAAGCAATTTTATTCGATCCTTCGATACAATCGCAAAACTGTGTACAATTATCAGACCAAACCATGTGTGTTGTGTTGTTCACGGGCAAAGCTGGTCCCTGGAAAGCGGAATGGGAATGCGAATGGGAGGAAACCAAAGCTAGCTTTAGATAGAAATAAAACTACATTTCTATGTAATTGAAACAGTGGCCGTGCAGTGGCTATTTATTGTTTATTTTAAATGCGTAATGGTCTATCGTAATGGTAAAGTATTCCTCCGTAATGGCCACCTCGTTCTCGTTGGTCGTTGGTCGTTGGCTATTTATGTGCCGAGATGGGTACATAAAAAGGTGTTGCCTATCCTGGCCCGGTTGCGTTTATTGTACACCTCTGCTTACTCCCTAGCTGAACGGTTATCGGACGCGTGGGTGTGACATAATATTTTAGGAAGCCAAGCGCCATAAATTGCTCAAACGCCTTCTGAACGGGATCGTTTAGACTAAAGCTTGAGTTTGCTCGATGAGCTTACAATTGTTATAATTAATAGGAAGACACCAGCGTGTGTCGCTTGCGGCTTACTTTCTACGACTGCGCGATCCCGCCGCGTCAGTCTCGCTTTTATTGATGGTGTCATAGCTGCCCAAGGTCGATACATTACATTTAACAACAATCACAGAAGCAAACAGCTACACACGATGCGTTCGCCATTTTTTACGCTCTCGACTCCCCCCTCCCCCTTTCCGAAAGAGACATTTTCAGCAACGGTAGAGCATTCGCTAGACTGTGTCGTTCTAATTCCTGTACCGGTCTCGCTCTCGCAATCATTCGATCGGTCGATGAGCATTCTCAGGAGAGCATACGCTCTCGCGTACGGCGCCGCAGTGAGAATGTGTCAGTGTATCAACCGTATGTACTTTGGCGCTTTTGTCACTACCTTTCCTTCACCTCTCTCAAGTGGTCCGGTGGCCGACGCTACAGCGGCGCCGGTCTTCACATGGCAGGGCCGCCCCGGGAATCAAATCCCGTCACTACTACTCTATTGAAGCTTTTTGAAACTTTCGTTTTGTTTTTTTTTTGTTTTTTTTTTATGTGGAGTTTCTGTTTTCCAGCCGCTTAAGCATAATGTGTGGCCGACCTTTTACCCGACGTTTAATGCGTGCGCGCCTTTTCGCCTCGAGGACGCGTTTATTTAGACCAACGACGACGGTTTCAGACGATAAGTGTCATCCTTTTTTTTTTTAAACTATGTCGTCGCCTATGAACATGCACATTGTAATATTATTGTACCCAGTGCCAGGTGCCAGTGATGGCACCGACGTACGCGTTGTACAAACAACCAGACCACGCCCATTGCCACTCCTTTTGCCCCCGCCGCCGTCGTTTTTAGTCCCCCGTGGGGGTAGTTGCGAAAAAATCACGAATTTTCGACACTGCCGCATAGACGCACGCCCATACAAAGCTGGCCGCGTTGATCGGGCCCTTCGCAGGCGGCGAGCAGTACTGGCAGCTGTGCGCGCTGTACAAGCCATCATTCCCACTGGCGCACCTTTTCCCAGCATCGCGAATCACCGGCGTCGTTGTTAGTTTCGCCTCACAGTAGTGCGCCAAACACGCGCGTACCCAGCACTGCATTATAAACGCACCGCATTCATACTGGCCCGGCAACGCGGTCGCTTCTCGCACAATGTCTGAATATCGAACGGTGCAAGGTAATGATTTGTGTGGGTGTAAATAAACAAATGATGTGTGTGTATGTGTGTGTGTGGGTGATGTGTAAGTTGTGTTCGTTGTGCAGTGCTGTCTGTCCGGCACTGCGTATTGCCCAGGTGCCCATATACTGCTGCTACGGGTAAAACCCAGTCAAGGAACCCGCTTCTGGGTTGGGGGTGGTTGGTGAAGTTTGTGAAGCAATTTTATTCGATCCTTCGATACAATCGCAAAACTGTGTACAATTATCAGACCAAACCATGTGTGTTGTGTTGTTCACGGGCAAAGCTGGTCCCTGGAATGCGGAATGGGAATGCGAATGGGAGGAAACCAAAGCTAGCTTTAGATAGAAATAAAACTACATTTCTATGTAATTGAAACAGTGGCCGTGCAGTGGCTATTTATTGATTATTTTAAATGCGTAATGGTCTAACGTAACGGTAAAGTAATCCTCCGTAATGGCCACCTCGTTCTCGTTGGTCGTTGGTCGTTGGCTATTTATGTGCCGACATGGGTACATAAAAAGGTGTTGCCTATCCTGGCCCGGTTGCGTTTATTGTACACCTCTGCTAACTCCCTTGCTGAACGGTTATCGGACGCGTGGGTGTGACATAATATTTTAGGAAGCCAAGCGCCATGAATTGCTCAAACGCCTTCTGAACGGGATCGTTTAGACTAAAGCTTGAGTTTGCTCGATGAGCTTACAATTGTTATAATTAATAGGAAGACACCAGCGTGTGTCGCTTGCGGCTTACTTTCTACGACTGCGCGATCCCGCCGTGTCAGTCTCGCTTTTATTGATGGTGTCATAGCTGCCCAAGGTCGATACATTACATTTAACAACAATCACAGAAGCAAACAGCTACACACGATGCGTTCGCCATTTTTTACGCTCTCGACTCCCCCCTCCCCCTTTCCGAAAGAGACATTTTCAGCAACGGTAGAGCATTCGCTAGACTGTGTCGTTCTAATTCCTGTACCGGTCTCGCTCTCGCAATCATTCGATCGGTCGATGAGCATTCTCAGGAGAGCATACGCTCTCGCGTACGGCGCCGCAGTGAGAATGTGTCAGTGTATCAACCGTATGTACTTTGGCGCTTTTGTCACTACCTTTCCTTCACCTCTCTCAAGTGGTCCGGTGGCCGACGCTACAGCGGCGCCGGTCTTCACATGGCAGGGCCGCCCCGGGAATCAAATCCCGTCACTACTACTCTATTGAAGCTTTTTTGAAACTTTCGTTTTGTTTTTTTTTTGTTTTTTTTTTATGTGGAGTTTCTGTTTTCCAGCCGCTTAAGCATAATGTGTGGCCGACCTTTTACCCGACGTTTAATGCGTGCGCGCCTTTTCGCCTCGAGGACGCGTTTATTTAGACCAACGACGACGGTTTCAGACGATAAGTGTCATCCTTTTTTTTTTTAAACTATGTCGTCGCCTATGAACATGCACATTGTAATATTATTGTACCCAGTGCCAGGTGCCAGTGATGGCACCGACGTACGCGTTGTACAAACAACCAGACCACGCCCATTGCCACTCCTTTTGCCCCCGCCGCCGTCGTTTTTAGTCCCCCGTGGGGGTAGTTGCGAAAAAATCACGAATTTTCAGCACTGCCGTATAGACGCACGCCCATACAAAGCTGGCCGCGTTGATCGGGCCCTTCTCAGGCGGCGAGCATTACTGGCAGCTGTGCGCGCTGTACAAGCCATCATTCCCACTGGCGCACCTTTTCCCAGCATCGCGAATCACCGGCGTCGTTGTTAGTTTCGCCTCACAGTAGTGCGCCAAACACGCGCGAACCCAGCACTGCACTATAAACGCACCGCATTCATACTGGCCCGGCAACGCGGTCGCTTCTCGCACAATGTCTGAATATCGAACGGTGCAAGGTAATGAATTGTGTGGGTGTAAATAAACAAATGATGTGTGTGTATGTGTGTGTGTGGGTGATGTGTAAGTTGTGTTCGTTGTGCAGTGCTGTCTGTCCGGCACTGCGTATTGCCCAGGTGCCCATATACTACTGCGGGTGAAACCCAGTCAAGGAACCCGCTTCTGGGTTGGGGGTGGTTGGTGAAGTGTGTGAAGCAATTTTATTCGATCCTTCGATACAATCGCAAAACTGTGTACAATTATCAGACCAAACCATGTGTGTTGTGTTGTTCACGGGCAAAGCTGGTCCCTGGAAAGCGGAATGGGAATGCGAATGGAAGGAAACCAAAGCTAGCTTTAGATAGAAATAAAACTACATTTCTATGTAATTGAAACAGTGGCCGTGCAGTGGCTATTTATTGTTTATTTTAAATGCGTAATGGTCTAACGTAACGGTAAAGTAATCCTCCGTAATGGCCACCTCGTTCTCGTTGGTCGTTGGTCGTTGGCTATTTATGTGCCGACATGGGTACATAAAAAGGTGTTGCCTATCCTGGCCCGGTTGCGTTTATTGTACACCTCTGCTAACTCCCTTGCTGAACGGTTATCGGACGCGTGGGTGTGACATAATATTTTAGGAAGCCAAGCGCCATGAATTGCTCAAACGCCTTCTGAACGGGATCGTTTAGACTAAAGCTTGAGTTTGCTCGATGAGCTTACAATTGTTATAATTAATAGGAAGACACCAGCGTGTGTCGCTTGCGGCTTACTTTCTACGACTGCGCGATCCCGCCGTGTCAGTCTCGCTTTTATTGATGGTGTCATAGCTGCCCAAGGTCGATACATTACATTTAACAACAATCACAGAAGCAAACAGCTACACACGATGCGTTCGCCATTTTTTACGCTCTCGACTCCCCCCTCCCCCTTTCCGAAAGAGACATTTTCAGCAACGGTAGAGCATTCGCTAGACTGTGTCGTTCTAATTCCTGTACCGGTCTCGCTCTCGCAATCATTCGATCGGTCGATGAGCATTCTCAGGAGAGCATACGCTCTCGCGTACGGCGCCGCAGTGAGAATGTGTCAGTGTATCAACCGTATGTACTTTGGCGCTTTTGTCACTACCTTTCCTTCACCTCTCTCAAGTGGTCCGGTGGCCGACGCTACAGCGGCGCCGGTCTTCACATGGCAGGGCCGCCCCGGGAATCAAATCCCGTCACTACTACTCTATTGAAGCTTTTTTGAAACTTTCGTTTTGTTTTTTTTTTGTTTTTTTTTTATGTGGAGTTTCTGTTTTCCAGCCGCTTAAGCATAATGTGTGGCCGACCTTTTACCCGACGTTTAATGCGTGCGCGCCTTTTCGCCTCGAGGACGCGTTTATTTAGACCAACGACGACGGTTTCAGACGATAAGTGTCATCCTTTTTTTTTTTAAACTATGTCGTCGCCTATGAACATGCACATTGTAATATTATTGTACCCAGTGCCAGGTGCCAGTGATGGCACCGACGTACGCGTTGTACAAACAACCAGACCACGCCCATTGCCACTCCTTTTGCCCCCGCCGCCGTCGTTTTTAGTCCCCCGTGGGGGTAGTTGCGAAAAAATCACGAATTTTCGACACTGCCGCATAGACGCACGCCCATACAAAGCTGGCCGCGTTGATCGGGCCCTTCGCAGGCGGCGAGCAGTACTGGCAGCTGTGCGCGCTGTACAAGCCATCATTCCCACTGGCGCACCTTTTCCCAGCATCGCGAATCACCGGCGTCGTTGTTAGTTTCGCCTCACAGTAGTGCGCCAAACACGCGCGTACCCAGCACTGCATTATAAACGCACCGCATTCATACTGGCCCGGCAACGCGGTCGCTTCTCGCACAATGTCTGAATATCGAACGGTGCAAGGTAATGATTTGTGTGGGTGTAAATAAACAAATGATGTGTGTGTATGTGTGTGTGTGGGTGATGTGTAAGTTGTGTTCGTTGTGCAGTGCTGTCTGTCCGGCACTGCGTATTGCCCAGGTGCCCATATACTGCTGCTACGGGTAAAACCCAGTCAAGGAACCCGCTTCTGGGTTGGGGGTGGTTGGTGAAGTTTGTGAAGCAATTTTATTCGATCCTTCGATACAATCGCAAAACTGTGTACAATTATCAGACCAAACCATGTGTGTTGTGTTGTTCACGGGCAAAGCTGGTCCCTGGAATGCGGAATGGGAATGCGAATGGGAGGAAACCAAAGCTAGCTTTAGATAGAAATAAAACTACATTTCTATGTAATTGAAACAGTGGCCGTGCAGTGGCTATTTATTGATTATTTTAAATGCGTAATGGTCTAACGTAACGGTAAAGTAATCCTCCGTAATGGCCACCTCGTTCTCGTTGGTCGTTGGTCGTTGGCTATTTATGTGCCGACATGGGTACATAAAAAGGTGTTGCCTATCCTGGCCCGGTTGCGTTTATTGTACACCTCTGCTAACTCCCTTGCTGAACGGTTATCGGACGCGTGGGTGTGACATAATATTTTAGGAAGCCAAGCGCCATGAATTGCTCAAACGCCTTCTGAACGGGATCGTTTAGACTAAAGCTTGAGTTTGCTCGATGAGCTTACAATTGTTATAATTAATAGGAAGACACCAGCGTGTGTCGCTTGCGGCTTACTTTCTACGACTGCGCGATCCCGCCGTGTCAGTCTCGCTTTTATTGATGGTGTCATAGCTGCCCAAGGTCGATACATTACATTTAACAACAATCACAGAAGCAAACAGCTACACACGATGCGTTCGCCATTTTTTACGCTCTCGACTCCCCCCTCCCCCTTTCCGAAAGAGACATTTTCAGCAACGGTAGAGCATTCGCTAGACTGTGTCGTTCTAATTCCTGTACCGGTCTCGCTCTCGCAATCATTCGATCGGTCGATGAGCATTCTCAGGAGAGCATACGCTCTCGCGTACGGCGCCGCAGTGAGAATGTGTCAGTGTATCAACCGTATGTACTTTGGCGCTTTTGTCACTACCTTTCCTTCACCTCTCTCAAGTGGTCCGGTGGCCGACGCTACAGCGGCGCCGGTCTTCACATGGCAGGGCCGCCCCGGGAATCAAATCCCGTCACTACTACTCTATTGAAGCTTTTTTGAAACTTTCGTTTTGTTTTTTTTTTGTTTTTTTTTTATGTGGAGTTTCTGTTTTCCAGCCGCTTAAGCATAATGTGTGGCCGACCTTTTACCCGACGTTTAATGCGTGCGCGCCTTTTCGCCTCGAGGACGCGTTTATTTAGACCAACGACGACGGTTTCAGACGATAAGTGTCATCCTTTTTTTTTTTAAACTATGTCGTCGCCTATGAACATGCACATTGTAATATTATTGTACCCAGTGCCAGGTGCCAGTGATGGCACCGACGTACGCGTTGTACAAACAACCAGACCACGCCCATTGCCACTCCTTTTGCCCCCGCCGCCGTCGTTTTTAGTCCCCCGTGGGGGTAGTTGCGAAAAAATCACGAATTTTCGACACTGCCGCATAGACGCACGCCCATACAAAGCTGGCCGCGTTGATCGGGCCCTTCGCAGGCGGCGAGCAGTACTGGCAGCTGTGCGCGCTGTACAAGCCATCATTCCCACTGGCGCACCTTTTCCCAGCATCGCGAATCACCGGCGTCGTTGTTAGTTTCGCCTCACAGTAGTGCGCCAAACACGCGCGTACCCAGCACTGCATTATAAACGCACCGCATTCATACTGGCCCGGCAACGCGGTCGCTTCTCGCACAATGTCTGAATATCGAACGGTGCAAGGTAATGATTTGTGTGGGTGTAAATAAACAAATGATGTGTGTGTATGTGTGTGTGTGGGTGATGTGTAAGTTGTGTTCGTTGTGCAGTGCTGTCTGTCCGGCACTGCGTATTGCCCAGGTGCCCATATACTGCTGCTACGGGTAAAACCCAGTCAAGGAACCCGCTTCTGGGTTGGGGGTGGTTGGTGAAGTTTGTGAAGCAATTTTATTCGATCCTTCGATACAATCGCAAAACTGTGTACAATTATCAGACCAAACCATGTGTGTTGTGTTGTTCACGGGCAAAGCTGGTCCCTGGAATGCGGAATGGGAATGCGAATGGGAGGAAACCAAAGCTAGCTTTAGATAGAAATAAAACTACATTTCTATGTAATTGAAACAGTGGCCGTGCAGTGGCTATTTATTGATTATTTTAAATGCGTAATGGTCTAACGTAACGGTAAAGTAATCCTCCGTAATGGCCACCTCGTTCTCGTTGGTCGTTGGTCGTTGGCTATTTATGTGCCGACATGGGTACATAAAAAGGTGTTGCCTATCCTGGCCCGGTTGCGTTTATTGTACACCTCTGCTAACTCCCTTGCTGAACGGTTATCGGACGCGTGGGTGTGACATAATATTTTAGGAAGCCAAGCGCCATGAATTGCTCAAACGCCTTCTGAACGGGATCGTTTAGACTAAAGCTTGAGTTTGCTCGATGAGCTTACAATTGTTATAATTAATAGGAAGACACCAGCGTGTGTCGCTTGCGGCTTACTTTCTACGACTGCGCGATCCCGCCGTGTCAGTCTCGCTTTTATTGATGGTGTCATAGCTGCCCAAGGTCGATACATTACATTTAACAACAATCACAGAAGCAAACAGCTACACACGATGCGTTCGCCATTTTTTACGCTCTCGACTCCCCCCTCCCCCTTTCCGAAAGAGACATTTTCAGCAACGGTAGAGCATTCGCTAGACTGTGTCGTTCTAATTCCTGTACCGGTCTCGCTCTCGCAATCATTCGATCGGTCGATGAGCATTCTCAGGAGAGCATACGCTCTCGCGTACGGCGCCGCAGTGAGAATGTGTCAGTGTATCAACCGTATGTACTTTGGCGCTTTTGTCACTACCTTTCCTTCACCTCTCTCAAGTGGTCCGGTGGCCGACGCTACAGCGGCGCCGGTCTTCACATGGCAGGGCCGCCCCGGGAATCAAATCCCGTCACTACTACTCTATTGAAGCTTTTTTGAAACTTTCGTTTTGTTTTTTTTTTGTTTTTTTTTTATGTGGAGTTTCTGTTTTCCAGCCGCTTAAGCATAATGTGTGGCCGACCTTTTACCCGACGTTTAATGCGTGCGCGCCTTTTCGCCTCGAGGACGCGTTTATTTAGACCAACGACGACGGTTTCAGACGATAAGTGTCATCCTTTTTTTTTTTAAACTATGTCGTCGCCTATGAACATGCACATTGTAATATTATTGTACCCAGTGCCAGGTGCCAGTGATGGCACCGACGTACGCGTTGTACAAACAACCAGACCACGCCCATTGCCACTCCTTTTGCCCCCGCCGCCGTCGTTTTTAGTCCCCCGTGGGGGTAGTTGCGAAAAAATCACGAATTTTCGACACTGCCGCATAGACGCACGCCCATACAAAGCTGGCCGCGTTGATCGGGCCCTTCGCAGGCGGCGAGCAGTACTGGCAGCTGTGCGCGCTGTACAAGCCATCATTCCCACTGGCGCACCTTTTCCCAGCATCGCGAATCACCGGCGTCGTTGTTAGTTTCGCCTCACAGTAGTGCGCCAAACACGCGCGTACCCGGCACTGCACTATAAACGCACCGCATTCATACTGGCCCGGCAACGCGGTCGCTTCTCGCACAATGTCTGAATATCGAACGGTGCAAGGTAATGATTTGTGTGGGTGTAAATAAACAAATGATGTGTGTGTATGTGTGTGTGTGGGTGATGTGTAAGTTGTGTTCGTTGTGCAGTGCTGTCTGTCCGGCACTGCGTATTGCCCAGGTGCCCATATACTGCTGCTACGGGTAAAACCCAGTCAAGGAACCCGCTTCTGGGTTGGGGGTGGTTGGTGAAGTTTGTGAAGCAATTTTATTCGATCCTTCGATACAATCGCAAAACTGTGTACAATTATCAGACCAAACCATGTGTGTTGTGTTGTTCACGGGCAAAGCCGGTCCCTGCAATGCGGAATGGGAATGCGAATGGGAGGAAACCAAAGCTAGCTTTAGATAGAAATAAAACTACATTTCTATGTAATTGAAACAGTGGCCGTGCAGTGGCTATTTATTGATTATTTTAAATGCGTAATGGTCTATCGTAATGGTAAAGTAAAGTAATCCTCCGTAATGGCCACCTCGTTCTCGTTGGTCGTTGGTCGTTGGCTATTTATGTGCCGAGCGCATGCGTCGTACCGTGGTCCAAAATCTAGCCGGATCTAGCACATTGAGCGGGTGCTGCGCTCGTTGGTATACCGGCGCGCTCTTCGCTGCTAGCATTTCGTCATAGTCCAACAGCAAATGTGGAGCCAGCACCAAAAACAGCTGTTCAGCCCACCCTGGCAGGCGACAGCTGGCAAAGGCTAGCTGCCAACATGGTAGCCCAAGATGCTCGATGCTCATGCGTAAGTAGGTCGTAAAGGAGTCCGCCAACAGTGTCCACTTCCACGATCCCACTTCCAACAAATAAATTTCCGGACGGGTTGTAACGTTTGTCTTGTACACCAGTAAAACAAAACCCCTGTCACCTATGCGGTCGAGCTCGAACACAGTTCCCGGTCCTTTCAGTTCGAGGTTCTGGATTTGCGTCAATTTAGGTATGTAGAGGTGGCCTACACGTAATTTTGCGCGCTTCGAATAATTGTAAGTCCAGCTCGTGTGCATCCCATCGGTCGACAGGTAAAAACGCTTCATGTCGTCCGGCATAAAAACGAAATTCTTGTACTCCCAAACCCTTAAATCTGCCGCTGTGCATGGTCCGTTGTCATCTGATGTCACGTTGCTCACTCGCGGCAGTTCGTTCAGTTTGTTCTTCAGTTCACACGTCAGTTGCTCCAGGTGCAACGACGTATCATTACGACGGTTTTCGATCTTACGGCTGGCCATTTTCGATGAAATATGGTGCTGAGATGAGACACAGTGGAAAAAGCGTCTGTTGCACACTTCAGCTTGCTAAATAATGGTTTCAACGCATGCCTGACTTTTACTTATTAATTATTCCTATGGATGGTTTCCAATGTGTGCTGAGATGTGTTTTCAATTCACACTGTCATTATCTAATGTCGTCTAGTAGGCAAACAGAGATTTGCCGTGTTTCTCATGTTTTCAATTTAGTGTTTCGTGTTCCGTGTGCCGGCCTCGCATTCGCCCGTTACACACAGTGTTTGAAAGTGTATGCTCGACGTTAATTCGACGTCTTTCGGCGTTGAAAACACCACAGGCGGGCGGCCTGCCCCCCGGACAGAATTCGGGGGCATCCTGTTACCTCCGCTCGATCCAGTTACCGAATACACGAAAGAAAGCTCGCGCGAGTGATTTGTGTTTGCTGTGCACATCCTGCCAGGCTTACCAACGCGCGTGTGCTGAGTCTCTCCAGCATCCAGGACTGCCTGAGATGCGTGCAAGTGGCCATCGCGAGAGTGTGGAGAGTGTTTCGTGCGCGTGGATGTCTGCCGGTCTGGCGGGGAGGCAGTGTGCTGTACTTGTTATTTCACACGCTCTTCTGCTAGACGATACTTCTGGATGGTGAATGCGCGGTACGTCCAGTGCATACGTTGGGTGAGTAGTTTCGCATTCCGCTAACGATGACGGTAATAACATCAACCAACGTGTTCCGGACACCAACGGATGTGCTTGATTATACTCACGGTGATGTTTTTTTTTTTTTTTTGCTCCGTCGCAGGAACGCACAGGAACGGAACATCTAGCCGTCGTTTGACGATGTACGAAACAAGGATTTGGGCATCGGGTAAGAGCGCACATACCGTTCACTTTCGCAAATTCAGCCAAATACTGCCACACGTTCTTAACTACTGTCCGTTTGTTGCAGCTCCCGATCCCGCCACTCGTCCGGGAAGTGGTCCGGGAATCAATATAGTGCTGGAACGCTCTCCTGAAGACACCGGGAAAGGCCGTCATCGCTGCAATGAAGGCCACGTTCGGGATGTTGTTGCCGTCACCAGGGGCACGCTGTGGGTTGAGCAAAAGCAGCTCCCCTGCGCTTAGTGGATTCCGCTCCGTGTCCGTGGATGGATGTCTAACGACCCCATAATCTCGACGAACACTTCCTTGTTGAAACTTGTTCGCTTCTCGCACAAGCCTGGCTATCGGCTGATGAACTGTCGCTGTGTGGATTACTATTACATGTGAAGTTTACTAACAGATAAAAAGATCCTTATAGGCTAACAATATTAATTGTATTGGTGAAGTGTGTTAGTGAGATCCTACGTGGGAGGCTGTACCTGTTTAGGTCCGCGTCGCGTTTGTCCTAACAGAACAGCGTTTGCCTTCGGAGCTTCGATTTATTTGGACATCCTAGGTACATAAAAAGGTGTTGCCTATCCCGGCCCGGTTGCGTTTATTGTACACCTCTGCTAACTCCCTAGCTGAATGTTTATCGGACGCGTGGGTGTAACATAATATTTTAGGAAGCCAAGCGCCATAAATTGCTCAAACGCCTTCTGAACGGGATCGTTTAGACTAAAGCTTGAGTTTGCTCGATGAGCTTACAATTGTTAGAATTAATAGGAAGACACCAGCGTGTGTCGCTTGCGGCTTACTTTCTACGACTGCGCGAACGCGTCAGTCTCGGTTTTATTGATGGTGTCATAGCTGCCCAAGGTCGATACATTACATTTAACAACAATCACAGAAGCAAACAGCTACACACGCTGCGTTCGCCATTTTTTACGCTCTCGACTCCCCCCTCCCCCTTTCCCAAAGAGACATTTTCAGCAACGGTAGAGCATTCGCTAGACTGTGTCGTTCTAATTCCTGTACCGGTCTCGCTCTCGCAATCATTCGATCGGTCGATGAACATTCTCAGGAGAGCATACGCTCTCGCGTACGGCGCCGCAGTGAGAATGTGTCAGTGTATCAACCGTATGTACTTTGGCGCTTTTCTCACTATCTTTCCTTCACCTCTCTCAAGTGGTCCGGTGGCCGACGCTACAGCGGCGCCGGTCTTCACACATGGCAGGGCCGCCCCGGGATTCGAATCCCATCACTACTACACTCTACTGAAGCTTTTTGAAACTTTCGTTTTGTTTTTTTTTCTTTTTTTTTTTATGTGGAGTTTCTGTTTTCCAGCCGCTTAAGCATAATGTGTGGCCGATGTGGCATAATGTGTTTTTACCTTTTACCCGACGTTTAATGCGTGCGCGCCTTTTCGCCTCGAGGACGCGTTTATTTTGACCAACGACGACGGTTTCAGACGTTAAGTGTCATCGTTTTAAACTATGTCGTCGCCTATGAACATGCACATTGTAATATTATTGTACCGGCACCAGTGATAGCACCGACGTACGCGTTGTACAAACAACCAGACCACGCCCATTGCCACTCCTTTTGCCCCCGCCGCCGTCGTTTTTAGTCCCCCGTGGGGGTAGTTGCGAAAAAATCACGAATTTTCGACACTGCCGCATAGACGCACGCCCATACAAAGCTGGCCCCGTTGAGCGGGCCCTTCGCAGGCGGCGAGCAGTACTGGCAGCTGTGCGCGCTGTACAAGCCATCATTCCCACTGGCGCACCTTTTCCCAGCATCGCGAATCACCGGCGTCGTTGTTAGTTTCGCCTCACAGTAGTGCGCCAAACACGCGCGTACCCGGCACTGCACTATAAACGCACCGCATTCATACTGGCCCGGCAACGCGGTCGCTTCTCGCACAATGTCTGAATATCGAACGGTGCAAGGTAATGATTTGTGTGGGTGTAAATAAACAAATGATGTGTGTGTGTGTATGTGTGTGTGTGGGTGATGTGTGAGTTGTGTTCGTTGCGCAGTGCTGTCTGTCCGGCACTGCGTATTGCCCAGGTGCCCATATACTGCTGCTACGGGTAAAACCCAGTCAAGGAACCCGCTTCTGGATGGTGGTTGGAGAAGTGTGTGAAGCAATTTTATTCGATCCTTCGATACAATCGCAAAACTGTGTACAATTATCAGACCAAACCATGTGTGTTGTGTTGTTCACGGGCAAAGCCGGTCCCTGCAATGCGGAATGGGAATGCGAATGGGAGGAAACCAAAGCTAGCTTTAGATAGAAATAAAACTACATTTCTATGTAATTGAAACAGTGGCCGTGCAGTGGCTATTTATTGATTATTTTAAATGCGTAATGGTCTATCGTAATGGTAAAGTAAAGTAATCCTCCGTAATGGCCACCTCGTTCTCGTTGGTCGTTGGTCGTTGGCTATTTATGTGCCGAGCGCATGCGTCGTACCGTGGTCCAAAATCTAGCCGGATCTAGCACATTGAGCGGGTGCTGCGCTCGTTGGTATACCGGCGCGCTCTTCGCTGCTAGCATTTCGTCATAGTCCAACAGCAAATGTGGAGCCAGCACCAAAAACAGCTGTTCAGCCCACCCTGGCAGGCGACAGCTGGCAAAGGCTAGCTGCCAACATGGTAGCCCAAGATGCTCGATGCTCATGCGTAAGTAGGTCGTAAAGGAGTCCGCCAACAGTGTCCACTTCCACGATCCCACTTCCAACAAATAAATTTCCGGACGGGTTGTAACGTTTGTCTTGTACACCAGTAAAACAAAACCCCTGTCACCTATGCGGTCGAGCTCGAACACAGTTCCCGGTCCTTTCAGTTCGAGGTTCTGGATTTGCGTCAATTTAGGTATGTAGAGGTGGCCTACACGTAATTTTGCGCGCTTCGAATAATTGTAAGTCCAGCTCGTGTGCATCCCATCGGTCGACAGGTAAAAACGCTTCATGTCGTCCGGCATAAAAACGAAATTCTTGTACTCCCAAACCCTTAAATCTGCCGCTGTGCATGGTCCGTTGTCATCTGATGTCACGTTGCTCACTCGCGGCAGTTCGTTCAGTTTGTTCTTCAGTTCACACGTCAGTTGCTCCAGGTGCAACGACGTATCATTACGACGGTTTTCGATCTTACGGCTGGCCATTTTCGATGAAATATGGTGCTGAGATGAGACACAGTGGAAAAAGCGTCTGTTGCACACTTCAGCTTGCTAAATAATGGTTTCAACGCATGCCTGACTTTTACTTATTAATTATTCCTATGGATGGTTTCCAATGTGTGCTGAGATGTGTTTTCAATTCACACTGTCATTATCTAATGTCGTCTAGTAGGCAAACAGAGATTTGCCGTGTTTCTCATGTTTTCAATTTAGTGTTTCGTGTTCCGTGTGCCGGCCTCGCATTCGCCCGTTACACACAGTGTTTGAAAGTGTATGCTCGACGTTAATTCGACGTCTTTCGGCGTTGAAAACACCACAGGCGGGCGGCCTGCCCCCCGGACAGAATTCGGGGGCATCCTGTTACCTCCGCTCGATCCAGTTACCGAATACACGAAAGAAAGCTCGCGCGAGTGATTTGTGTTTGCTGTGCACATCCTGCCAGGCTTACCAACGCGCGTGTGCTGAGTCTCTCCAGCATCCAGGACTGCCTGAGATGCGTGCAAGTGGCCATCGCGAGAGTGTGGAGAGTGTTTCGTGCGCGTGGATGTCTGCCGGTCTGGCGGGGAGGCAGTGTGCTGTACTTGTTATTTCACACGCTCTTCTGCTAGACGATACTTCTGGATGGTGAATGCGCGGTACGTCCAGTGCATACGTTGGGTGAGTAGTTTCGCATTCCGCTAACGATGACGGTAATAACATCAACCAACGTGTTCCGGACACCAACGGATGTGCTTGATTATACTCACGGTGATGTTTTTTTTTTTTTTTTTGCTCCGTCGCAGGAACGCACAGGAACGGAACATCTAGCCGTCGTTTGACGATGTACGAAACAAGGATTTGGGCATCGGGTAAGAGCGCACATACCGTTCACTTTCGCAAATTCAGCCAAATACTGCCACACGTTCTTAACTACTGTCCGTTTGTTGCAGCTCCCGATCCCGCCACTCGTCCGGGAAGTGGTCCGGGAATCAACATAGTGCTGGAACGCTCTCCTGAAGACACCGGGAAAGGCCGTCATCGCTGCAATGAAGGCCACGTTCGGGATGTTGTTGCCGTCACCAGGGGCACGCTGTGGGTTGAGCAAAAGCAGCTCCCCTGCGCTTAGTGGATTCCGCTCCGTGTCCGTGGATGGATGTCTAACGACCCCATAATCTCGACGAACACTTCCTTGTTGAAACTTGTTCGCTTCTCGCACAAGCCTGGCTATCGGCTGATGAACTGTCGCTGTGTGGATTACTATTACATGTGAAGTTTACTAACAGATAAAAAGATCCTTATAGGCTAACAATATTAATTGTATTGGTGAAGTGTGTTAGTGAGATCCTACGTGGGAGGCTGTACCTGTTTAGGTCCGCGTCGCGTTTGTCCTAACAGAACAGCGTTTGCCTTCGGAGCTTCGATTTATTTGGACATCCTAGGTACATAAAAAGGTGTTGCCTATCCCGGCCCGGTTGCGTTTATTGTACACCTCTGCTAACTCCCTAGCTGAATGTTTATCGGACGCGTGGGTGTAACATAATATTTTAGGAAGCCAAGCGCCATAAATTGCTCAAACGCCTTCTGAACGGGATCGTTTAGACTAAAGCTTGAGTTTGCTCGATGAGCTTACAATTGTTAGAATTAATAGGAAGACACCAGCGTGTGTCGCTTGCGGCTTACTTTCTACGACTGCGCGAACGCGTCAGTCTCGGTTTTATTGATGGTGTCATAGCTGCCCAAGGTCGATACATTACATTTAACAACAATCACAGAAGCAAACAGCTACACACGCTGCGTTCGCCATTTTTTACGCTCTCGACTCCCCCCTCCCCCTTTCCCAAAGAGACATTTTCAGCAACGGTAGAGCATTCGCTAGACTGTGTCGTTCTAATTCCTGTACCGGTCTCGCTCTCGCAATCATTCGATCGGTCGATGAACATTCTCAGGAGAGCATACGCTCTCGCGTACGGCGCCGCAGTGAGAATGTGTCAGTGTATCAACCGTATGTACTTTGGCGCTTTTCTCACTATCTTTCCTTCACCTCTCTCGTGTGGTCCGGTGGCCGACGCTACAGCGGCGCCGGTCTTCACACATGGCAGGGCCGCCCCGGGATTCGAATCCCATCACCACTACACTCTACTGAAGCTTTTTGAAACTTTCGTTTTGTTTTTTTTTCTTTTTTTTTTATGTGGAGTTTCTGTTTTCCAGCCGCTTAAGCATAATGTGTGGCCGATGTGGCATAATGTGTTTTTACCTTTTACCCGACGTTTAATGCGTGCGCGCCTTTTCGCCTCGAGGACGCGTTTATTTTGACCAACGACGACGGTTTCAGACGTTAAGTGTCATCGTTTTAAACTATGTCGTCGCCTATGAACATGCACATTGTAATATTATTGTACCGGCACCAGTGATGGCACCGACGTACGCGTTGTACAAACAACCAGACCACGCCCATTGCCACTCCTTTTGCCCCCGCCGCCGTCGTTTTTAGTCCCCCGTGGGGGTAGTTGCGAAAAAATCACGAATTTTCGACACTGCCGCATAGACGCACGCCCATACAAAGCTGGCCGCGTTGATCGGGCCCTTCGCAGGCGGCGAGCAGTACTGGCAGCTGTGCGCGCTGTACAAGCCATCATTCCCACTGGCGCACCTTTTCCCAGCATCGCGAATCACCGGCGTCGTTGTTAGTTTCGCCTCACAGTAGTGCGCCAAACACGCGCGTACCCGGCACTGCACTATAAACGCACCGCATTCATACTGGCCCGGCAACGCGGTCGCTTCTCGCACAATGTCTGAATATCGAACGGTGCAAGGTAATGATTTGTGTGGGTGTAAATAAACAAATGATGTGTGTGTATGTGTGTGTGTGGGTGATGTGTAAGTTGTGTTCGTTGTGCAGTGCTGTCTGTCCGGCACTGCGTATTGCCCAGGTGCCCATATACTGCTGCTACGGGTAAAACCCAGTCAAGGAACCCGCTTCTGGGTTGGGGGTGGTTGGTGAAGTTTGTGAAGCAATTTTATTCGATCCTTCGATACAATCGCAAAACTGTGTACAATTATCAGACCAAACCATGTGTGTTGTGTTGTTCACGGGCAAAGCCGGTCCCTGCAATGCGGAATGGGAATGCGAATGGGAGGAAACCAAAGCTAGCTTTAGATAGAAATAAAACTACATTTCTATGTAATTGAAACAGTGGCCGTGCAGTGGCTATTTATTGATTATTTTAAATGCGTAATGGTCTATCGTAATGGTAAAGTAAAGTAATCCTCCGTAATGGCCACCTCGTTCTCGTTGGTCGTTGGTCGTTGGCTATTTATGTGCCGAGCGCATGCGTCGTACCGTGGTCCAAAATCTAGCCGGATCTAGCACATTGAGCGGGTGCTGCGCTCGTTGGTATACCGGCGCGCTCTTCGCTGCTAGCATTTCGTCATAGTCCAACAGCAAATGTGGAGCCAGCACCAAAAACAGCTGTTCAGCCCACCCTGGCAGGCGACAGCTGGCAAAGGCTAGCTGCCAACATGGTAGCCCAAGATGCTCGATGCTCATGCGTAAGTAGGTCGTAAAGGAGTCCGCCAACAGTGTCCACTTCCACGATCCCACTTCCAACAAATAAATTTCCGGACGGGTTGTAACGTTTGTCTTGTACACCAGTAAAACAAAACCCCTGTCACCTATGCGGTCGAGCTCGAACACAGTTCCCGGTCCTTTCAGTTCGAGGTTCTGGATTTGCGTCAATTTAGGTATGTAGAGGTGGCCTACACGTAATTTTGCGCGCTTCGAATAATTGTAAGTCCAGCTCGTGTGCATCCCATCGGTCGACAGGTAAAAACGCTTCATGTCGTCCGGCATAAAAACGAAATTCTTGTACTCCCAAACCCTTAAATCTGCCGCTGTGCATGGTCCGTTGTCATCTGATGTCACGTTGCTCACTCGCGGCAGTTCGTTCAGTTTGTTCTTCAGTTCACACGTCAGTTGCTCCAGGTGCAACGACGTATCATTACGACGGTTTTCGATCTTACGGCTGGCCATTTTCGATGAAATATGGTGCTGAGATGAGACACAGTGGAAAAAGCGTCTGTTGCACACTTCAGCTTGCTAAATAATGGTTTCAACGCATGCCTGACTTTTACTTATTAATTATTCCTATGGATGGTTTCCAATGTGTGCTGAGATGTGTTTTCAATTCACACTGTCATTATCTAATGTCGTCTAGTAGGCAAACAGAGATTTGCCGTGTTTCTCATGTTTTCAATTTAGTGTTTCGTGTTCCGTGTGCCGGCCTCGCATTCGCCCGTTACACACAGTGTTTGAAAGTGTATGCTCGACGTTAATTCGACGTCTTTCGGCGTTGAAAACACCACAGGCGGGCGGCCTGCCCCCCGGACAGAATTCGGGGGCATCCTGTTACCTCCGCTCGATCCAGTTACCGAATACACGAAAGAAAGCTCGCGCGAGTGATTTGTGTTTGCTGTGCACATCCTGCCAGGCTTACCAACGCGCGTGTGCTGAGTCTCTCCAGCATCCAGGACTGCCTGAGATGCGTGCAAGTGGCCATCGCGAGAGTGTGGAGAGTGTTTCGTGCGCGTGGATGTCTGCCGGTCTGGCGGGGAGGCAGTGTGCTGTACTTGTTATTTCACACGCTCTTCTGCTAGACGATACTTCTGGATGGTGAATGCGCGGTACGTCCAGTGCATACGTTGGGTGAGTAGTTTCGCATTCCGCTAACGATGACGGTAATAACATCAACCAACGTGTTCCGGACACCAACGGATGTGCTTGATTATACTCACGGTGATGTTTTTTTTTTTTTTTGCTCCGTCGCAGGAACGCACAGGAACGGAACATCTAGCCGTCGTTTGACGATGTACGAAACAAGGATTTGGGCATCGGGTAAGAGCGCACATACCGTTCACTTTCGCAAATTCAGCCAAATACTGCCACACGTTCTTAACTACTGTCCGTTTGTTGCAGCTCCCGATCCCGCCACTCGTCCGGGAAGTGGTCCGGGAATCAACATAGTGCTGGAACGCTCTCCTGAAGACACCGGGAAAGGCCGTCATCGCTGCAATGAAGGCCACGTTCGGGATGTTGTTGCCGTCACCAGGGGCACGCTGTGGGTTGAGCAAAAGCAGCTCCCCTGCGCTTAGTGGATTCCGCTCCGTGTCCGTGGATGGATGTCTAACGACCCCATAATCTCGACGAACACTTCCTTGTTGAAACTTGTTCGCTTCTCGCACAAGCCTGGCTATCGGCTGATGAACTGTCGCTGTGTGGATTACTATTACATGTGAAGTTTACTAACAGATAAAAAGATCCTTATAGGCTAACAATATTAATTGTATTGGTGAAGTGTGTTAGTGAGATCCTACGTGGGAGGCTGTACCTGTTTAGGTCCGCGTCGCGTTTGTCCTAACAGAACAGCGTTTGCCTTCGGAGCTTCGATTTATTTGGACATCCTAGGTACATAAAAAGGTGTTGCCTATCCCGGCCCGGTTGCGTTTATTGTACACCTCTGCTAACTCCCTAGCTGAATGTTTATCGGACGCGTGGGTGTAACATAATATTTTAGGAAGCCAAGCGCCATAAATTGCTCAAACGCCTTCTGAACGGGATCGTTTAGACTAAAGCTTGAGTTTGCTCGATGAGCTTACAATTGTTAGAATTAATAGGAAGACACCAGCGTGTGTCGCTTGCGGCTTACTTTCTACGACTGCGCGAACGCGTCAGTCTCGGTTTTATTGATGGTGTCATAGCTGCCCAAGGTCGATACATTACATTTAACAACAATCACAGAAGCAAACAGCTACACACGCTGCGTTCGCCATTTTTTACGCTCTCGACTCCCCCCTCCCCCTTTCCCAAAGAGACATTTTCAGCAACGGTAGAGCATTCGCTAGACTGTGTCGTTCTAATTCCTGTACCGGTCTCGCTCTCGCAATCATTCGATCGGTCGATGAACATTCTCAGGAGAGCATACGCTCTCGCGTACGGCGCCGCAGTGAGAATGTGTCAGTGTATCAACCGTATGTACTTTGGCGCTTTTCTCACTATCTTTCCTTCACCTCTCTCGTGTGGTCCGGTGGCCGACGCTACAGCGGCGCCGGTCTTCACACATGGCAGGGCCGCCCCGGGATTCGAATCCCATCACCACTACACTCTACTGAAGCTTTTTGAAACTTTCGTTTTGTTTTTTTTTTCTTTTTTTTTTTATGTGGAGTTTCTGTTTTCCAGCCGCTTAAGCATAATGTGTGGCCGATGTGGCATAATGTGTTTTTACCTTTTACCCGACGTTTAATGCGTGCGCGCCTTTTCGCCTCGAGGACGCGTTTATTTTGACCAACGACGACGGTTTCAGACGTTAAGTGTCATCGTTTTAAACTATGTCGTCGCCTATGAACATGCACATTGTAATATTATTGTACCGGCACCAGTGATGGCACCGACGTACGCGTTGTACAAACAACCAGACCACGCCCATTGCCACTCCTTTTGCCCCCGCCGCCGTCGTTTTTAGTCCCCCGTGGGGGTAGTTGCGAAAAAATCACGAATTTTCGACACTGCCGCATAGACGCACGCCCATACAAAGCTGGCCGCGTTGATCGGGCCCTTCGCAGGCGGCGAGCAGTACTGGCAGCTGTGCGCGCTGTACAAGCCATCATTCCCACTGGCGCACCTTTTCCCAGCATCGCGAATCACCGGCGTCGTTGTTAGTTTCGCCTCACAGTAGTGCGCCAAACACGCGCGTACCCAGCACTGCATTATAAACGCACCGCATTCATACTGGCCCGGCAACGCGGTCGCTTCTCGCACAATGTCTGAATATCGAACGGTGCAAGGTAATGATTTGTGTGGGTGTAAATAAACAAATGATGTGTGTGTATGTGTGTGTGTGGGTGATGTGTAAGTTGTGTTCGTTGCGCAGTGCTGTCTGTCCGGCACTGCGTATTGCCCAGGTGCCCATATACTACTACGGGTAAAACCCAGTCAAGGAACCCGCTTCTGGGTTGGGGGTGGTTGGTGAAGTTTGTGAAGCAATTTTATTCGATCCTTCGATACAATCGCAAAACTGTGTACAATTATCAGACCAAACCATGTGTGTTGTGTTGTTCACGGGCAAAGCTGGTCCCTGGAATGCGGAATGGGAGAAAACCAAAGCTAGCTTTAGATAGAAATAAAACTACATTTCTATGTAATTGAAACAGTGGCCGTGCAGTGGCTATTTATTGATTATTTTAAATGCGTAATGGTCTATCGTAATGGTAAAGTAATCCTCCGTAATGGCCACCTCGTTCTCGTTCTCGTTGGTCGTTGGCTATTTATGTGCCGAGCGCATGCGTCGTACCGTGGTCCAAAATCTAGCCGTATCTAGCACATTGAGCGGGTGCTGCGCTCGTTGGTATACCGGCGCGCTCTTCGCTCCTAGCATTTCGTCATAGTCCAACAGCAAATGTGGAGCCAGCACCAAAAACAGCTGTTCAGCCCACCCTGGCAGGCGACAGCTGGCAAAGGCTAACTGCCAACATGGTAGCCCGAGATGCTCGATGCTCATGCGTAAGTAGGTCGTAAAGGAGTCCGCCAACAGTGTCCACTTCCACGATCCCACTTCCAACAAATAAATTTCCGGACGGGTTGTAACGTTTGTCTTGTACACGAGTAAAACGAAACCCCTGTCACCTATGCGGTCGAGCTCGAACACAGTTCCCGGTCCTTTCAGTTCGAGGTTCTGGATTTGCGTCAATTTAGGTATGTAGAGGTGGCCTACACGTAATTTTGCGCGCTTCGAATAATTGTAAGTCCAGCTCGTGTGCATCCCATCGGTCGACAGGTAAAAACGCTTCATGTCGTCCGGCATAAAAACGAAATTCTTGTACTCCCAAACCCTTAAATCTGCCGCTGTGCATGGTCCGTTGTCATCTGATGTCACGTTGCTCACTCGCGGCAGTTCGTTCAGTTTGTTCTTCAGTTCACACGTCAGTTGCTTCCAGGTGCAACGACGTATCATTACGACGGTTTTCGATCTTACGGCTGGCCATTTTCGATGAAATATGGTGCTGAGATGAGACACAGTGGAAAAAGCGTCTGTTGCACACTTCAGCTTGCTAAATAATGGTTTCAACGCATGCCTGACTTTTACTTATTAATTATTCCTATGGATGGTTTCCAATGTGTGCTGAGATGTGTTTTCAATTCACACTGTCATTATCTAATGTCGTCTAGTAGGCAAACAGAGATTTGCCGTGTTTCTCATGTTTTCAATTTAGTGTTTCGTGTTCCGTGTGCCGGCCTCGCATTCGCCCGTTACACACAGTGTTTGAAAGTGTATGCTCGACGTTAATTCGACGTCTTTCGGCGTTGAAAACACCACAGGCGGGCGGCCTGCCCCCCGGACAGAATTCGGGGGCATCCTGTTACCTCCGCTCGATCCAGTTACCGAATACACGAAAGAAAGCTCGCGCGAGTGATTTGTGTTTGCTGTGCACATCCTGCCAGGCTTACCAACGCGCGTGTGCTGAGTCTCTCCAGCATCCAGGACTGCCTGAGATGCGTGAAAGTGGCCATCGCGAGAGTGTGGAGAGTGTTTCGTGCGCGTGGATGTCTGCCGGTCTGGCGGGGAGGCAGTGTGCTGTACTTGTTGTTTCACACGCTCTTCTGCTAGACGATACTTCTGGATGGTGAATGCGCGGTACGTCCAGTGCATACGTTGGGTGAGTAGTTTCGCATTCCGCTAACGATGACGGTAATAACATCAACCACCGTGTTCCGGACACCAACGGATGTGCTTGATTATACTCACGGTGATGTTTTTTTTTTTTTTGCTCCGTCGCAGGAACGCACAGGAACGGAACATCTAGCCGTCGTTTGACGATGTACGAAACAAGGATTTGGGCATCGGGTAAGAGCGCACATACCGTTCACTTTCGCAAATTCAGCCAAATACTGCCACACGTTCTTAACTACTGTCCGTTTGTTGCAGCTCCCGATCCCGCCACTCGTCCGGGAAGTGGTCCGGGAATCAATATAGTGCTGGAACGCTCTCCTGAAGACACCGGGAAAGGCCGTCATCGCTGCAATGAAGGCCACGTTCGGGATGTTGTTGCCGTCACCAGGGGCACGCTGTGGGTTGAGCAAAAGCAGCTCCCCTGCGCTTAGTGGATTCCGCTCCGTGTCCGTGGATGGATGTCTAACGACCCCATAATCTCGACGAACACTTCCTTGTTGAAACTTGTTCGCTTCTCGCACAAGCCTGGCTATCGGCTGATGAACTGTCGCTGTGTGGATTACTATTACATGTGAAGTTTACTAACAGATAAAAAGATCCTTATAGGCTAACAATATTAATTGTATTGGTGAAGTGTGTTAGTGAGATCCTACGTGGGAGGCTGTACCTGTTTAGGTCCGCGTCGCGTTTGTCCTAACAGAACAGCGTTTGCCTTCGGAGCTTCGATTTATTTGGACATCCTAGGTACATAAAAAGGTGTTGCCTATCCCGGCCCGGTTGCGTTTATTGTACACCTCTGCTAACTCCCTAGCTGAATGTTTATCGGACGCGTGGGTGTAACATAATATTTTAGGAAGCCAAGCGCCATAAATTGCTCAAACGCCTTCTGAACGGGATCGTTTAGACTAAAGCTTGAGTTTGCTCGATGAGCTTACAATTGTTAGAATTAATAGGAAGACACCAGCGTGTGTCGCTTGCGGCTTACTTTCTACGACTGCGCGAACGCGTCAGTCTCGGTTTTATTGATGGTGTCATAGCTGCCCAAGGTCGATACATTACATTTAACAACAATCACAGAAGCAAACAGCTACACACGATGCGTTCGCCATTTTTTACGCTCTCGACTCCCCCCTCCCCCTTTCCCAAAAGAGACATTTTCAGCAACGGTAGAGCATTCGCTAGACTGTGTCGTTCTAATTCCTGTACCGGTCTCGCTCTCGCAATCATTCGATCGGTCGATGAACATTCTCAGGAGAGCATACGCTCTCGCGTACGGCGCCGCAGTGAGAATGTGTCAGTGTATCAACCGTATGTACTTTGGCGGTTTTCTCACTATCTTTCCTTCACCTCTCTCGTGTGGTCCGGTGGCCGACGCTACAGCGGCGCCGGTCTTCACACATGGCAGGGCCGCCCCTGGATTCGAATCCCATCACTACTACACTCTACTGAAGCTTTTTGAAACTTTCGTTTTGTTTTTTTTTTCTTTTTTTTTTATGTGGAGTTTCTGTTTTCCAGCCGCTTAAGCATAATGTGTGGCCGATGTGGCATAATGTGTTTTTACCTTTTACCCGACGTTTAATGCGTGCGCGCCTTTTCGCCTCGAGGACGCGTTTATTTTGACCAACGACGACGGTTTCAGACGTTAAGTGTCATCGTTTTAAACTATGTCGTCGCCTATGAACATGCACATTGTAATATTATTGTACCGGCACCAGTGATAGCACCGACGTACGCGTTGTACAAACAACCAGACCACGCCCATTGCCACTCCTTTTGCCCCCGCCGCCGTCGTTTTTAGTCCCCCGTGGGGGTAGTTGCGAAAAAATCACGAATTTTCGACACTGCCGCATAGACGCACGCCCATACAAAGCTGGCCGCGTTGATCGGGCCCTTCTCAGGCGGCGAGCAGTACTGGCAGCTGTGCGCGCTGTACAAGCCATCATTCCCACTGGCGCACCTTTTCCCAGCATCGCGAATCACCGGCGTCGTTGTTAGTTTCGCCTCACAGTAGTGCGCCAAACACGCGCGTACCCAGCACTGCACTATAAACGCACCGCATTCATACTGGCCCGGCAACGCGGTCGCTTCTCGCACAATGTCTGAATATCGAACGGTGCAAGGTAATGATTTGTGTGGGTGTAAATAAACAAATGATGTGTGTGTGTATGTGTGTGTGTGGGTGATGTGTGAGTTGTGTTCGTTGCGCAGTGCTGTCTGTCCGGCACTGCGTATTGCCCAGGTGCCCATATACTGCTACGGGTTAACACAGTCAAGGAACCCGCTTCTGGGTTGGGGGTGGTTGGTGAAGTGTGTGAAGCAATTTTATTCGATCCTTCGATACAATCGCAAAACTGTGTACAATTATCAGACCAAACCATGTGTGTTGTGTTGTTCACGGGCAAAGCTGGTCCCTGGAATGCGGAATGGGAACGCGAATGGGAGGAAACCAAAGCTAGCTTTAGATAGAAATAAAACTACATTTCTATGTAATTGAAACAGTGGCCGTGCAGTGGCTATTTATTGATTATTTTAAATGCGTAATGGTCTATCGTAATGGTAAAGTAATCCTCCGTAATGGCCACCTCGTTCTCGTTGGTCGTTGGTCGTTGGCTATTTATGTGCCGAGCGCATGCGTCGTACCGTGGTCCAAAATCTAGCCGGATCTAGCACATTGAGCGGGTGCTGCGCTCGTTGGTATACCGGCGCGCTCTTCGCTCCTAGCATTTCGTCATAGTCCAACAGCAAATGTGGAGCCAGCACCAAAAACAGCTGTTCAGCCCACCCTGGCAGGCGACAGCTGGCATAGGCTAGCTGCCAACATGGTAGCCCAAGATGCTCGATGCTCATGCGTAAGTAGGTCGTAAAGGAGTCCGCCAACAGTGTCCACTTCCACGATCCCACTTCCAACAAATAAATTTCCGGACGGGTTGTAACGTTTGTCTTGTACACGAGTAAAACGAAACCCCTGTCACCTATGCGGTCGAGCTCGAACACAGTTCCCGGTCCTTTCAGTTCGAGGTTCTGGATGTGTGTCAATTTAGGTATGTAGAGGTGGCCTACACGTAATTTTGCGCGCTTCGAATAATTGTAAGTCCAGCTCGTGTGCATCCCATCGGTCGACAGGTAAAAACGCTTCATGTCGTCCGGCATAAAAACGAAATTCTTGTACTCCCAAGCCCTTAAATCTGCCACTGTGCATGGTCCGTTGTCATCTGATGTCACGTTGCTCACTCGCGGCAGTTCGTTCAGTTTGTTCTTCAGTTCACACGTCAGTTGCTCCAGGTGCAACGACGTATCATTACGACGGTTTCCGATCTTGCGGCTGGCCATTTTCGATGAAATATGGTGCTGAGATGAGACACAGTGGAAAAAGCGTCTGTTGCACACTTCAGCTTGCTAAATAATGGTTTCAACGCATGCCTGACTTTTACTTATTAATTATTCCTATGGATGGTTTCCAATGTGTGCTGAGATGTGTTTTCAATTCACACTGTCATTATCTAATGTCGTCTAGTAGGCAAACAGAGATTTGCCGTGTTTCTCATGTTTTCAATTTAGTGTTTCGTGTTCCGTGTGCCGGCCTCGCATTCGCCCGTTACACACAGTGTTTGAAAGTGTATGCTCGACGTTAATTCGACGTCTTTCGGCGTTGAAAACTCCACAGGCGGGCGGCCTGCCCCCCGGACAGAATTCGGGGGCAGCCTGTTACCTCCGCTCGATCCAGTTACCGAATACACGAAAGAAAGCTCGCGCGAGTGATTTGTGTTTGCTGTGCACATCCTGCCAGGCTTACCAACGCGCGTGTGCTGAGTCTCTCCAGCATCCAGGACTGCCTGAGATGCGTGCAAGTGGCCATCGCGAGAGTGTGGAGAGTGTTTCGTGCGCGTGGATGTCTGCCGGTCTGGCGGGGAGGCAGTGTGCTGTACTTGTTGTTTCACACGCTCTTCTGCTAGACGATACTTCTGGATGGTGAATGCGCGGTACGTCCAGTGCATACGTTGGGTGAGTAGTTTCGCATTCCGCTAACGATGACGGTAATAACATCAACCACCGTGTTCCGGACACCAACGGATGTGCTTGATTATACTCACGGTGATGTTTTTTTTTGCTCCGTCGCAGGAACGCACAGGAACGGAACATCTAGCCGTCGTTTGACGATGTACGAAACAAGGATTTGGGCATCGGGTAAGAGCGCACATACCGTTCACTTTCGCAAATTCAGCCAAATACTGCCACACGTTCTTAACTACTGTCCGTTTGTTGCAGCTCCCGATCCCGCCACTCGTCCGGGAAGTGGTCCGGGAATCAATATAGTGCTGGAACGCTCTCCTGAAGACACCGGTGTTGAAACGCGGTTGAATTTTTGACCGACCCAACTGACAGACCGTTGGGAGCCCTATCAAGTTTCCAACATTGTCCCCCCAAGTGCGCCACGGTTAAATATGTTTGTTAGGCGATAATAAACACCTCAATGCAAAATTCGCTCTTTGTGATGACCCAACCTCTCTTTGGCGACTTTATAAACCCGATCTTCGTGATGACACACCTCTCTTTCGCGATTGTACAAACCGTGGCTTCAATTCCCATGTTCTGTCAGTTGCTTCGTGGGTGTGTGTTTGTTTGTTTGTTTGTTTGTTTGCTGTTTTTCACTTTCGCTATATTCTGTATTCGACTCTTGCCATGCGGTTTTCTACTAAGCTGATACATCTAAGACTGGTAATTTGTGCGCGGGTCTAACGTAAGTTCCACTGCTCGTTTGTACCGTGGCTTGCCTAACTTGACCGTCCTTTCCAGGTATTATTGAGACAATTCGTCCTTTCGGCCAACAATTTCTTAGAAGATTGATATCCGCTATCACAACTAGATCACCAACTTCGATCGGTCGCACTGGTTCGAACCACTTGGTTCGTCGGGTAAGTGCGGGTAAGTATTCTGCTAATCATTTCTTCCAGAATAAATCTGCTGAATGCTGCGCCATTCGCCACGACGACCGGATTGTAGCAGGGCTATCACAGAAAACTGCCGGTGGTTTGCTTCCATCAGAGCTCCCAAGGAGCAGGTGATTAGGTGTTATAGGGTCAGCCAGTTCGTCGTTCAGGGGCACGTAGGTAAGTGGTCTCGAATTAAGGATGAGTTCGATCTCCGTGAACGTTGACAGCATTACTTCATCCGTAGGGCGCTTGGTGAACACGAACTGATTCAGTGCCTTCTTCACGGAACGTACCAAACGCTCCCAGCAGCCGACAAAGTGAGGCGCCCCTGGCGGGTTAAATGTCCACTTCATCCGCGGTCCGCAGTGCTCGGTCATCAGAACGTCGTGATCAACCTCTTCCAAAGCTTCCTTCAACTCACGAGAGGCACCGACGAAGCGATGCGATGAATCTGCGAAACGCCAGTATGCATGACGCTGTGGTGAGGGACGCCGCTATCTCGAGATGTACAGCTCTCGACGTGAGGCAGGCAAATATAACCCCCCACCGCTTCTCTACTCTGCGACCGACAGCTACTAAAAACGGGCCGAAGTAGTCGATCCCTGTGAAGGAAAAGGCACGTTAATAAAATGCGGTTCTTTGTTGTGGTAAATTACCCATTAGCGGTGGCTCCGGTCGCGCGTTGTTCACTTTGCACCACTGACAATCTCTCCTAACGCGTCGATATTCCCCCAGCAGTTTAGGGATGTGGTACCGCATCCTTAATTCGCTCAAAACCGTGTTGTGGTTGCCGTGTTTGTACCTTTCGTGTTGCTCCCGAATAATGAGATCGGTTCCGTAGTCTCGCCGAGGAAGGATGATCGGGTTCCGTGAGGAATCGTTGATGCCTACGCATTCCGTCAAACGTCCCCCCACTCTCAGGATCCCGTGGTCGTCCAGAATAGGCGAGAGCTTATAGATGCTGCTTTTCTTCTCGACCCCCCTTTTCCACGGATGCTTTTGCGGGGTCTGTTTGCGCAAGCTGACGATTTCGCTGTTGTAGGCCCTTCGTTGAATGCCCCGGATTATCACCCGTTCGGCTTCCGCTAGCTCATCTTGGGTCAGTGGCCCAATCAATGTGGCCTTCTGCGTGACGCGACGACGGATATTATGCGCGAAGCGAATCACAAACGCTACGGTACGAAGCACCCGTTTCCACTTCGAGAACCGGTCGAGAACGATGAGCGGTTCTGTAATTTGGTGGTGATGGACGATCTTTCGAAGTTCTTCCGACGTATCTTTCTCGGGGTCGACGCGAGCAGGCCACGCATTTTCCGGTTCCCAGAGAAACGGCGGTCCCCTAAACGATCGTCCTTGTGCCGATAGGCCCTGCGTCTTAGCCCATTTCGTCCCATCGTCAGCCACGTTCATCTTCGTTGGTATCCAGCGCCATTGACTAGGATCAGTGCTTTCGAGCAGCTCACCTACGCGAAACGCCACGAACTGATTATATCGTCTGTGGTCCGAATGTAGCCAGCTGAGCACATTTTGGAAAGCTTTTGGAAACTTTCGTTTTGTTTTTTTTTTTTTATGTGGAGTTTCTGTTTTCCAGTCGCTTAAGCATAATGTGTGGCCAACCTTTTACCCGACGTTTAATGCGTGCGCGCCTTTTCGCCTCGAGGACGCGTTTATTTAGACCAACGACGACGGTAAACTATGTCGTCGCCTATGAACATGCACATTGTAATATTATTGTACCGGCACCAGTGATGGCACCGACGTACGCGTTGTACAAACAACCAGACCACGCCCATTGCCACTCCTTTTGCCACCGCCGCCGTCGTTTTTAGTCCCCCGTGGGGGTAGTTGCGAAAAAATCACGAATTTTCGACACTGCCGCATAGACGCACGCCCATACAAAGCTGGCCCCGTTGAGCGGGCCCTTCTCAGGCGGCGAGCAGTACTGGCAGCTGTGCGCGCTGTACAAGCCATCATTCCCACTGGCGCACCTTTTCCCAGCATCGCGAATCACCGGCGTCGTTGTTAGTTTCGCCTCACAGTAGTGCGCCAAACACGCGCGTACCCGGCACTGCACTATAAACGCACCGCATTCATACTGGCCCGGCAACGCGGTCGCTTCTCGCACAATGTCTGAATATCGAACGGTGCAAGGTAATGAATTGTGTGGGTGTAAATAAACAAATGATGTGTGTGTGTGTGTGTGTGTGTGGGTGATGTGTAAGTTGTGTTCGTTGTGCAGTGCTGTCTGTCCGGCACTGCGTATTGCCCAGGTGCCCATATACTGCTGCTACGGGTAAAACCCAGTCAAGGAACCCGCTTCTGGGTTGGGGGTGGTTGGTAAAGTTTGTGAAGCAATTTTATTCGATCCTTCGATACAATCGCAAAACTGTGTACAATTATCAGACCAAACCATGTGTGTTGTGTTGTTCACGGGCAAAGCTGGTCCCTGGAAAGCGGAATGGTAATGCGAATGGAAGGAAACCAAAGCTAGCTTTAGATAGAAATAAAACTACATTTCTATGTAATTGAAACAGTGGCCGTGCAGTGGCTATTTATTGATTATTTTAAATGCGTAATGGTCTATCGTAATGGTAAAGTAAAGTAATCCTCCGTAATGGCCACCTCGTTCTCGTTCTCGTTGGTCGTTGGCTATTTATGTGCCGACATGGGTACATAAAAAGGTGTTGCCTATCCTGGCCCGGTTGTGTTTATTGTACACCTCTGCTAACTCCCTAGCTGAACGGCTATCGGACGCGTGGGTGTGACATAATATTTTAGGAAGCCAAGCGCCATAAATTGCTCAAACGCCTTCTGAACGGGATCGTTTAGACTAAAGCTTGAGTTTGCTCGATGAGCTTACAATTGTTAGAATTAATAGGAAGACACCAGCGTGTGTCGCTTGCGGCTTACTTTCTACGACTGCGCGATCCCGCCGCGTCAGTCTCGCTTTTATTGATGGTGTCATAGCTGCCCAAGGTCGATACATTACATTTAACAACAATCACAGAAGCAAACAGCTACACACGATGCGTTCGCCATTTTTTACGCTCTCGACTCCCCCCTCCCCCTTTCCGAAAGAGACATTTTCAGCAACGGTAGAGCATTCGCTAGACTGTGTCGTTCTAATTCCTGTACCGGTCTCGCTCTCGCAATCATTCGATCGGTCGATGAGCATTCTCAGGAGAGCATACGCTCTCGCGTACGGCGCCGCAGTGAGAATGTGTCAGTGTATCAACCGTATGTACTTTGGCGCTTTTCTCAGTACCTTTCCTTCACCTCGCACAAGTGGTCCGGTGGCCGACGCTACAGCGGCGCCGGTCGTCACATGGCAGGGCCGCCCCGGGAATCAAATCCCATCACTACTAACTCTACTGAAGCTTTTTGAAATTTTCGTTTTGTTTTTTTTTTCTTTTTTTTTTTATGTGGAGTTTCTGTTTTCCAGCCGCTTAAGCATAATGTGTGGCCGACCTTTTACCCGACGTTTAATGCGTGCGCGCCTTTTCGCCTCGAGGACGCGTTTATTTTGACCAACGACGACGGTTTCAGACGTTAAGTGTCATCGTTTTTTTTTTAAACTATGTCGTCGCCTATGAACATGCACATTGTAATATTATTGTACCCAGTGCCAGGTGCCAGTGGTGGCACCGACGTACGCGTTGTACAAACAACCAGACCACGCCCATTGCCACTCCTTTTGCCCCCGCCGCCGTCGTTTTTAGTCCCCCGTGGGGGTAGTTGCGAAAAAATCACGAATTTTCGACACTGCCGCATAGACGCACGCCCATACAAAGCTGGCCGCGTTGATCGGGCCCTTCGCAGGCGGCGAGCAGTACTGGCAGCTGTGCGCGCTGTACAAGCCATCATTCCCACTGGCGCACCTTTTCCCAGCATCGCGAATCACCGGCGTCGTTGTTAGTTTCGCCTCACAGTAGTGCGCCAAACACGCGCGTACCCGGCACTGCACTATAAACGCACCGCATTCATACTGGCCCGGCAACGCGGTCGCTTCTCGCACAATGTCTGAATATCGAACGGTGCAAGGTAATGAATTGTGTGGGTGTAAATAAACAAATGATGTGTGTGTGTGTGTGTGTGTGTGGGTGATGTGTAAGTTGTGTTCGTTGTGCAGTGCTGTCTGTCCGGCACTGCGTATTGCCCAGGTGCCCATATACTGCTGCTACGGGTAAAACCCAGTCAAGGAACCCGCTTCTGGGTTGGGGGTGGTTGGTAAAGTTTGTGAAGCAATTTTATTCGATCCTTCGATACAATCGCAAAACTGTGTACAATTATCAGACCAAACCATGTGTGTTGTGTTGTTCACGGGCAAAGCTGGTCCCTGGAAAGCGGAATGGTAATGCGAATGGAAGGAAACCAAAGCTAGCTTTAGATAGAAATAAAACTACATTTCTATGTAATTGAAACAGTGGCCGTGCAGTGGCTATTTATTGATTATTTTAAATGCGTAATGGTCTATCGTAATGGTAAAGTAAAGTAATCCTCCGTAATGGCCACCTCGTTCTCGTTCTCGTTGGTCGTTGGCTATTTATGTGCCGACATGGGTACATAAAAAGGTGTTGCCTATCCTGGCCCGGTTGTGTTTATTGTACACCTCTGCTAACTCCCTAGCTGAACGGCTATCGGACGCGTGGGTGTGACATAATATTTTAGGAAGCCAAGCGCCATAAATTGCTCAAACGCCTTCTGAACGGGATCGTTTAGACTAAAGCTTGAGTTTGCTCGATGAGCTTACAATTGTTAGAATTAATAGGAAGACACCAGCGTGTGTCGCTTGCGGCTTACTTTCTACGACTGCGCGATCCCGCCGCGTCAGTCTCGCTTTTATTGATGGTGTCATAGCTGCCCAAGGTCGATACATTACATTTAACAACAATCACAGAAGCAAACAGCTACACACGATGCGTTCGCCATTTTTTACGCTCTCGACTCCCCCCTCCCCCTTTCCGAAAGAGACATTTTCAGCAACGGTAGAGCATTCGCTAGACTGTGTCGTTCTAATTCCTGTACCGGTCTCGCTCTCGCAATCATTCGATCGGTCGATGAGCATTCTCAGGAGAGCATACGCTCTCGCGTACGGCGCCGCAGTGAGAATGTGTCAGTGTATCAACCGTATGTACTTTGGCGCTTTTCTCAGTACCTTTCCTTCACCTCGCACAAGTGGTCCGGTGGCCGACGCTACAGCGGCGCCGGTCGTCACATGGCAGGGCCGCCCCGGGAATCAAATCCCATCACTAACTCTACTGAAGCTTTTTGAAATTTTCGTTTTGTTTTTTTTTTCTTTTTTTTTTTATGTGGAGTTTCTGTTTTCCAGCCGCTTAAGCATAATGTGTGGCCGACCTTTTACCCGACGTTTAATGCGTGCGCGCCTTTTCGCCTCGAGGACGCGTTTATTTTGACCAACGACGACGGTTTCAGACGTTAAGTGTCATCGTTTTTTTTTTTAAACTATGTCGTCGCCTATGAACATGCACATTGTAATATTATTGTACCCAGTGCCAGGTGCCAGTGGTGGCACCGACGTACGCGTTGTACAAACAACCAGACCACGCCCATTGCCACTCCTTTTGCCCCCGCCGCCGTCGTTTTTAGTCCCCCGTGGGGGTAGTTGCGAAAAAATCACGAATTTTCGACACTGCCGCATAGACGCACGCCCATACAAAGCTGGCCGCGTTGATCGGGCCCTTCGCAGGCGGCGAGCAGTACTGGCAGCTGTGCGCGCTGTACAAGCCATCATTCCCACTGGCGCACCTTTTCCCAGCATCGCGAATCACCGGCGTCGTTGTTAGTTTCGCCTCACAGTAGTGCGCCAAACACGCGCGTACCCGGCACTGCACTATAAACGCACCGCATTCATACTGGCCCGGCAACGCGGTCGCTTCTCGCACAATGTCTGAATATCGAACGGTGCAAGGTAATGAATTGTGTGGGTGTAAATAAACAAATGATGTGTGTGTGTGTGTGTGTGTGTGGGTGATGTGTAAGTTGTGTTCGTTGTGCAGTGCTGTCTGTCCGGCACTGCGTATTGCCCAGGTGCCCATATACTGCTGCTACGGGTAAAACCCAGTCAAGGAACCCGCTTCTGGGTTGGGGGTGGTTGGTAAAGTTTGTGAAGCAATTTTATTCGATCCTTCGATACAATCGCAAAACTGTGTACAATTATCAGACCAAACCATGTGTGTTGTGTTGTTCACGGGCAAAGCTGGTCCCTGGAAAGCGGAATGGTAATGCGAATGGAAGGAAACCAAAGCTAGCTTTAGATAGAAATAAAACTACATTTCTATGTAATTGAAACAGTGGCCGTGCAGTGGCTATTTATTGATTATTTTAAATGCGTAATGGTCTATCGTAATGGTAAAGTAAAGTAATCCTCCGTAATGGCCACCTCGTTCTCGTTCTCGTTGGTCGTTGGCTATTTATGTGCCGACATGGGTACATAAAAAGGTGTTGCCTATCCTGGCCCGGTTGTGTTTATTGTACACCTCTGCTAACTCCCTAGCTGAACGGCTATCGGACGCGTGGGTGTGACATAATATTTTAGGAAGCCAAGCGCCATAAATTGCTCAAACGCCTTCTGAACGGGATCGTTTAGACTAAAGCTTGAGTTTGCTCGATGAGCTTACAATTGTTAGAATTAATAGGAAGACACCAGCGTGTGTCGCTTGCGGCTTACTTTCTACGACTGCGCGATCCCGCCGCGTCAGTCTCGCTTTTATTGATGGTGTCATAGCTGCCCAAGGTCGATACATTACATTTAACAACAATCACAGAAGCAAACAGCTACACACGATGCGTTCGCCATTTTTTACGCTCTCGACTCCCCCCTCCCCCTTTCCGAAAGAGACATTTTCAGCAACGGTAGAGCATTCGCTAGACTGTGTCGTTCTAATTCCTGTACCGGTCTCGCTCTCGCAATCATTCGATCGGTCGATGAGCATTCTCAGGAGAGCATACGCTCTCGCGTACGGCGCCGCAGTGAGAATGTGTCAGTGTATCAACCGTATGTACTTTGGCGCTTTTCTCAGTACCTTTCCTTCACCTCGCACAAGTGGTCCGGTGGCCGACGCTACAGCGGCGCCGGTCGTCACATGGCAGGGCCGCCCCGGGAATCAAATCCCATCACTACTAACTCTACTGAAGCTTTTTGAAATTTTCGTTTTGTTTTTTTTTTCTTTTTTTTTTTTATGTGGAGTTTCTGTTTTCCAGCCGCTTAAGCATAATGTGTGGCCGACCTTTTACCCGACGTTTAATGCGTGCGCGCCTTTTCGCCTCGAGGACGCGTTTATTTTGACCAACGACGACGGTTTCAGACGTTAAGTGTCATCGTTTTTTTTTTTAAACTATGTCGTCGCCTATGAACATGCACATTGTAATATTATTGTACCCAGTGCCAGGTGCCAGTGGTGGCACCGACGTACGCGTTGTACAAACAACCAGACCACGCCCATTGCCACTCCTTTTGCCCCCGCCGCCGTCGTTTTTAGTCCCCCGTGGGGGTAGTTGCGAAAAAATCACGAATTTTCGACACTGCCGCATAGACGCACGCCCATACAAAGCTGGCCGCGTTGATCGGGCCCTTCGCAGGCGGCGAGCAGTACTGGCAGCTGTGCGCGCTGTACAAGCCATCATTCCCACTGGCGCACCTTTTCCCAGCATCGCGAATCACCGGCGTCGTTGTTAGTTTCGCCTCACAGTAGTGCGCCAAACACGCGCGTACCCGGCACTGCACTATAAACGCACCGCATTCATACTGGCCCGGCAACGCGGTCGCTTCTCGCACAATGTCTGAATATCGAACGGTGCAAGGTAATGAATTGTGTGGGTGTAAATAAACAAATGATGTGTGTGTGTGTGTGTGTGTGTGGGTGATGTGTAAGTTGTGTTCGTTGTGCAGTGCTGTCTGTCCGGCACTGCGTATTGCCCAGGTGCCCATATACTGCTGCTACGGGTAAAACCCAGTCAAGGAACCCGCTTCTGGGTTGGGGGTGGTTGGTAAAGTTTGTGAAGCAATTTTATTCGATCCTTCGATACAATCGCAAAACTGTGTACAATTATCAGACCAAACCATGTGTGTTGTGTTGTTCACGGGCAAAGCTGGTCCCTGGAAAGCGGAATGGTAATGCGAATGGAAGGAAACCAAAGCTAGCTTTAGATAGAAATAAAACTACATTTCTATGTAATTGAAACAGTGGCCGTGCAGTGGCTATTTATTGATTATTTTAAATGCGTAATGGTCTATCGTAATGGTAAAGTAAAGTAATCCTCCGTAATGGCCACCTCGTTCTCGTTCTCGTTGGTCGTTGGCTATTTATGTGCCGACATGGGTACATAAAAAGGTGTTGCCTATCCTGGCCCGGTTGTGTTTATTGTACACCTCTGCTAACTCCCTAGCTGAACGGCTATCGGACGCGTGGGTGTGACATAATATTTTAGGAAGCCAAGCGCCATAAATTGCTCAAACGCCTTCTGAACGGGATCGTTTAGACTAAAGCTTGAGTTTGCTCGATGAGCTTACAATTGTTAGAATTAATAGGAAGACACCAGCGTGTGTCGCTTGCGGCTTACTTTCTACGACTGCGCGATCCCGCCGCGTCAGTCTCGCTTTTATTGATGGTGTCATAGCTGCCCAAGGTCGATACATTACATTTAACAACAATCACAGAAGCAAACAGCTACACACGATGCGTTCGCCATTTTTTACGCTCTCGACTCCCCCCTCCCCCTTTCCGAAAGAGACATTTTTCAGCAACGGTAGAGCATTCGCTAGACTGTGTCGTTCTAATTCCTGTACCGGTCTCGCTCTCGCAATCATTCGATCGGTCGATGAGCATTCTCAGGAGAGCATACGCTCTCGCGTACGGCGCCGCAGTGAGAATGTGTCAGTGTATCAACCGTATGTACTTTGGCGCTTTTCTCAGTACCTTTCCTTCACCTCGCACAAGTGGTCCGGTGGCCGACGCTACAGCGGCGCCGGTCGTCACATGGCAGGGCCGCCCCGGGAATCAAATCCCATCACTAACTCTACTGAAGCTTTTTGAAATTTTCGTTTTGTTTTTTTTTTCTTTTTTTTTTTATGTGGAGTTTCTGTTTTCCAGCCGCTTAAGCATAATGTGTGGCCGACCTTTTACCCGACGTTTAATGCGTGCGCGCCTTTTCGCCTCGAGGACGCGTTTATTTTGACCAACGACGACGGTTTCAGACGTTAAGTGTCATCGTTTTTTTTTTTTAAACTATGTCGTCGCCTATGAACATGCACATTGTAATATTATTGTACCCAGTGCCAGGTGCCAGTGGTGGCACCGACGTACGCGTTGTACAAACAACCAGACCACGCCCATTGCCACTCCTTTTGCCCCCGCCGCCGTCGTTTTTAGTCCCCCGTGGGGGTAGTTGCGAAAAAATCACGAATTTTCGACACTGCCGCATAGACGCACGCCCATACAAAGCTGGCCGCGTTGATCGGGCCCTTCGCAGGCGGCGAGCAGTACTGGCAGCTGTGCGCGCTGTACAAGCCATCATTCCCACTGGCGCACCTTTTCCCAGCATCGCGAATCACCGGCGTCGTTGTTAGTTTCGCCTCACAGTAGTGCGCCAAACACGCGCGTACCCGGCACTGCACTATAAACGCACCGCATTCATACTGGCCCGGCAACGCGGTCGCTTCTCGCACAATGTCTGAATATCGAACGGTGCAAGGTAATGAATTGTGTGGGTGTAAATAAACAAATGATGTGTGTGTGTGTGTGTGTGTGGGTGATGTGTAAGTTGTGTTCGTTGTGCAGTGCTGTCTGTCCGGCACTGCGTATTGCCCAGGTGCCCATATACTGCTGCTACGGGTAAAACCCAGTCAAGGAACCCGCTTCTGGGTTGGGGGTGGTTGGTAAAGTTTGTGAAGCAATTTTATTCGATCCTTCGATACAATCGCAAAACTGTGTACAATTATCAGACCAAACCATGTGTGTTGTGTTGTTCACGGGCAAAGCTGGTCCCTGGAAAGCGGAATGGTAATGCGAATGGAAGGAAACCAAAGCTAGCTTTAGATAGAAATAAAACTACATTTCTATGTAATTGAAACAGTGGCCGTGCAGTGGCTATTTATTGATTATTTTAAATGCGTAATGGTCTATCGTAATGGTAAAGTAAAGTAATCCTCCGTAATGGCCACCTCGTTCTCGTTCTCGTTGGTCGTTGGCTATTTATGTGCCGACATGGGTACATAAAAAGGTGTTGCCTATCCTGGCCCGGTTGTGTTTATTGTACACCTCTGCTAACTCCCTAGCTGAACGGCTATCGGACGCGTGGGTGTGACATAATATTTTAGGAAGCCAAGCGCCATAAATTGCTCAAACGCCTTCTGAACGGGATCGTTTAGACTAAAGCTTGAGTTTGCTCGATGAGCTTACAATTGTTAGAATTAATAGGAAGACACCAGCGTGTGTCGCTTGCGGCTTACTTTCTACGACTGCGCGATCCCGCCGCGTCAGTCTCGCTTTTATTGATGGTGTCATAGCTGCCCAAGGTCGATACATTACATTTAACAACAATCACAGAAGCAAACAGCTACACACGATGCGTTCGCCATTTTTTACGCTCTCGACTCCCCCCTCCCCCTTTCCGAAAGAGACATTTTCAGCAACGGTAGAGCATTCGCTAGACTGTGTCGTTCTAATTCCTGTACCGGTCTCGCTCTCGCAATCATTCGATCGGTCGATGAGCATTCTCAGGAGAGCATACGCTCTCGCGTACGGCGCCGCAGTGAGAATGTGTCAGTGTATCAACCGTATGTACTTTGGCGCTTTTCTCAGTACCTTTCCTTCACCTCGCACAAGTGGTCCGGTGGCCGACGCTACAGCGGCGCCGGTCGTCACATGGCAGGGCCGCCCCGGGAATCAAATCCCATCACTACTAACTCTACTGAAGCTTTTTGAAATTTTCGTTTTGTTTTTTTTTTCTTTTTTTTTTTTATGTGGAGTTTCTGTTTTCCAGCCGCTTAAGCATAATGTGTGGCCGACCTTTTACCCGACGTTTAATGCGTGCGCGCCTTTTCGCCTCGAGGACGCGTTTATTTTGACCAACGACGACGGTTTCAGACGTTAAGTGTCATCGTTTTTTTTTTTAAACTATGTCGTCGCCTATGAACATGCACATTGTAATATTATTGTACCCAGTGCCAGGTGCCAGTGGTGGCACCGACGTACGCGTTGTACAAACAACCAGACCACGCCCATTGCCACTCCTTTTGCCCCCGCCGCCGTCGTTTTTAGTCCCCCGTGGGGGTAGTTGCGAAAAAATCACGAATTTTCGACACTGCCGCATAGACGCACGCCCATACAAAGCTGGCCGCGTTGATCGGGCCCTTCGCAGGCGGCGAGCAGTACTGGCAGCTGTGCGCGCTGTACAAGCCATCATTCCACTGGCGCACCTTTTCCCAGCATCGCGAATCACCGGGCGTCGTTGTTAGTTTCGCCTCACAGTAGTGCGCCAAAACACGCGCGTACCCGCACTGCACTATAAACGCACCGCATTCATACTGGCCCGGCAACGCGGGTCGCTTCTCGCACAATGTCTGAATATCGAACGGTGCAAGGTAATGATTTGTGTGGGCGTAAATAAACAAATGATGTGTGTGTGTATGTGTGTGTGTGGGTGATGTGTAAGTTGTGCTCGTTGCGCAGTGCTGTCTGTCGGGCACTGTGTATTGCCCAGGTGCCCATATACTGCTACGGGTAAAACCCAGTCAAGGAACCCGCTTCTGGGTTGGGGTGGTTGGTGAAGTGTGTGAAGCAATTTTATTCGATCCTTCGATACAATCGCAAAACTGTGTACAATTATCAGACCAAAACCATGTGTGTTGTGTTGTTCACGGGCAAAGCTGGTCCCTGGAAAGCGGAATGGGAATGCGAATGGAAGGAAACCAAAGCTAGCTTTAGATAGAAATAAAACTACATTTCTATGTAATTGTTGGAGACGTGAGCGTAGGGTTATAAACGGTTTGAAGCTTGACAGCTTCTGGGGACGCCAAGAAAACCGCGCACTCTTCGTTGCAGGCTCGGGCACAAAAGACGTGTACAATTAGAAAAGGAATAAAATATATATTGTATCACAAGATACAACAGTGGCGACGAGTTATATAAAATGACTACACCGGTAGAACCGAACGCGGCATGGATCGTCGAGATGTTCAAGCAGCAGCAGCAAATGTTAAATCAGCAACAGCAGCTGTTGAACAGCGTGATGTCGGTGATGAAGGCAAAGGACAGCGAATGTCCTGAAAAAGCGATAGACGCCATCGCCGGACAGATCAAGGAATTTCATCATACAGAGGAAACAAACTTCGAAGGCTGGTTTGTTCGATATGAAGGTTATTCCTGGATGACGCGAAACGGTTGGATGATGGAACAAAGCTTCGTCTTCTTCTTCGGAAGATAGGTGTAGCGGAGCACGAGCGCTACATAAGCTCCATCATGCCAAAACAGCCGAAGGATTTCGATTTCACCACCACCGTGGAGAAGCTGAAAAAGCTGTTTGGAGACCGCGAATCTACCGTGTGCAAACGGTTTAAGTGCCTGCAGATGGTGAAAGAGTCACACGAGGAGTACCGAGCGTACGCGTGCCGTGTTAATAAAAAGGTCGTGGAAGCTAAGTTGGCGGGGATTGCAGAGGAGGAGATTAAATGTTTGTTATACGTGTGTGGACTCAAGGGAGATGCGGATGCCGATATTCGAGTACGGTTGCTCTCTAAGATGGAAGACAACGTAAACATAACGCTGGACCAACTATGGGTGAATCTCAACGCCTGCAAACCTGCGCCAAGACAGCAAGCTGATATCTACCGCTTCGCAGGAGGTACGGGCTGTTAGGAAAAGCGTCAAAGATTTTCGCAGCAATCCTGTGCGTGATAAAGAACAAAAAGCAGTAAGTTGCTGGCTGTGTGGTGATAAACACTTCGCGAGGGAATGCTCATTTGCTACGCACGCATGTAAGGACTGCAATAAGGTAGGCCATAAGGAGGGATTTTGTAAGACGGCGAACCGTAATCGTTTCCGCTATCGGTCTCGCAACGCAAACGTTAGGTGGTAACGGTTAACAAAATCCAGGCCAAACGCAAATACGTAGATGTGATTTTAAACGGACGTAGGTTGCAACTGCAGTTAGATACCGGTGCCGATATCACTATAATATCGAGGGGTACCGTGGCGTCAAATAGGCAGTCCGAAATTAGACAGTGCAACAGTGTCAGCCAGACGGCCAATGGTGAGACACTCAAGCTGCTGGAGAATGGAAAGGTATTATGGAAGTCAATGGGACGGCGTAAGCAGGTGTTAGTGCGTGTTGTGGAAGAGGACCTGTTGTTATTTGGAAACAGACAGTATGGATGTTTCGGATTGTGGAAACAGCCACTTGATGCCTTCTGCACATCATAAGTTCCACTAAGATGCTGGTGCGGCCGTTTAGAAACAATTTCCTGCGTTATTCTCCAGCGAGCTTGGTCGGTGTGACAAGGTAAAAGTAAGCTTGCAGCTGAAAGACAATGTTAACCCTGTTTTCCGCCGAAACGCCCTGTGGCGTATGCGATGCAGACAATGGTCGAAGATGAGTTGGGAGGTTGGAGCGTCTCGGTATTATTACACCAACCGATTCCTCAGAATGGGCTGCACCCATTGTAGTGGTGAGGAAAGCAAACGGAACCGTTCGAATTTGTGGCGACTACTCGACCGGTCTTAATGACGCACTTCAGCCACACCAGTACCCGTTGCCGATTCCTCAAGACATCTTCACAGCCATTGGGAAGTCGGTAGTGTTTAGCCAAATCGATTTGGCTGAGGCCTTCCTGCAAGTGGAAGTATGCGAGAAAAGTCGTGAGTTGTTAACTATTAACACTCACAAGGGGCTTTACCGTTTCAACAGACTACCGCCGGGGGTAAAAACAGCACCTGGTGCATTCCAGCAGATCGTGGACTCTATGTTGAGTGGGCTGGAAGGTGTTGCGGGTTATATGGATGACATCATCGTAGGTGGTGCAGATGTGAAAAGCCATCTGAAGAATCTGCAAGCTGTTTTGTCAAGGATCGAGGAGTTTGGGTTTAAGCTACGTGTGGAAAAATGTTCCTTTTTGAAACCCCAATACGATACCTGGGACATCTGCTGGATGGGCAAGGCCTACGACCGGACCCGTCGAAAATAGAAGCCATTTTGAAAATGCCAGCGCCATCGCAGCTGAGTGAGGTTCGATCGTATCTTGGTGCGATAAATTATTATGGGAAATTCGTACCACAGATGCGAGATCTGCGGTATCCTCTAGACCTTTTGTTGCAAAAGGGAGGCGAATTCAAGTGGACAGCCGAATGCCAGAAATCTTTTGAGAGATTTAAGGAGATTTTGAGTTCCGACCTACTTCTGACCCACTATGATCCGTCGAAGGATATAATCGTGTCAGCGGATGCTTCATTAGTAGGTTTGGGAGCTACCATCAGTCATCGGTTTCCGGATGGGCGTGTAAAGGTTATCCAGCATGCCGCGCGAGCGTTAACGAAGGTGGAAATGAACTATAGTCAGCCAGATCGCGAGGGTCTCGCAATTGTGTTCGCTGTGACGAAGTTCCACCGCATGCTGTTCGGACGTAAATTCACGCTACAAACTGATCACCAACCTCTCCTCAGAATCTTCGGCTCACGTAAAGGAATTCCGTTGTACACTGCGAACAGGCTTCAGCGTTGGGCATTAGCGCTTCTTCTTTACGATTTCACTATAGAATACGTAGCGACAGACAAGTTTGGCAATGCGGACATCCTCTCGAGATTGATGAATCGTCACGAAAAGCCAGAAGAGGATTACGTTTATTGCTAGTATCCAGCTTGAAGATGATATGAATCATCTGGTGACGAGTGCAAACTCAAGCCCTGCCGTTGAATTTCAAGGATTTGGAGCGTGGTCACAAACAGATTCATGTTACGGAAGGTGTTCCAGTTCGTCCAAATGGTTGGCCGATGGGTGAAGAGAAAAGTGTAGAGCTGAAACAATTCTTCGTACGGCGGGAGGCCTTATCC